>NW_015175369.1:952996-1037210 GCF_001447785.1 Gekko japonicus
GAGAATGCTGGCGACGAGGGCTATAGAAATCCTGTGCCCGGGTGAGATCAAAGGGCTTTATAAATGATTAATATCCCCCTCCTGCAAGGAGCACCTTGCGCATAACCTTGAGGGTGACAGTGATCAAGCAGGACCAAAGACGGCGCTTGACACAACAGAGCCGGAATGGCCTGCTGGCAGGAGGGAAGCTCTTGCAGAGGCTTGACAATGGGGAGTGGGGTGGGTGGAGAGGATAGCAACAGACATAAGGGTTGTTTGAGATGTCTGCATTTTTATTCATGGGATGGTGTGGGGAAGCGAGATTTCGGAGCCGATTAAATTCCAGAGGGAAGCAGCTGCACGAACTGGCAAAAACGGCCGGCTTTTTCTGAATGGTCAGCCTCTGGCGGTGCGATCCGACACAGAGGTATTCTGATCCACTGAAGTCAAAGGCCTCAGGCTGGAGTAATCCTACCGCAGGATTGGGTGGAAATCCCGCTTTTCATTTCGGCTTGCTTGGAATGCGCTGCACATCCGGCCCCGTGCCTGGAGTCTTGGAACAGGCAGAGCATTCCCTTGCCCTCCTGCAAATACTCCGCAGCCCCTGGCCATGATCAGAAAACCAGAGCACTGAATTGCTATGCACTCAAGGAGGCGGGGGACTTCCTACAAGGGCCGTCCCTGGCGGTGTGCTGCAGCCGCTTTTGACACAAAGGGGGAGATCCCAAACCATTCTTTTTGCATCTGTTGAAAGAACACGAGGGTTTTTTTTAAATTCCCAGGTTGTTGAGAAACACAACAGAAGATGTCCTGTCACTGGTATACTGACTTGGTGGATTGGACTGATTGGAAAGTCAAAAGCCCCTGCAGGTTGTCTCAGGGACTGGAATGCTGCTGAAATCCTTCACCGCTGAATTTCTCCACCCGTTTGGATCTACCCCCCCCGTCTGCTGCAACCCACCATAACCTAACTGTACTTTTGGTGCGCCTTTCATGGGGCCGTCTCTGAGATGACAATGACGTCTGTGCTTCTTAGGGCCCTGACCTGGAGGGCCCAGGCGAGCCTGCTCTCACTGGATTGCGGAAGTTCAGCAGAGTCGGCCCCGGGTGGTGCTTGGATGGGGGACCGCCAAGGAAGTCCAGGGTTGCTACGCAGAGGCAGGCAACGGCAAAACCACCTCTGAAACTCTCTTGCCTTGAAAAACCTATGGGGGGGGGGGTCACCATAAGTGGGCTGTGACTTTTGGCACTTTGTGCAGGCAGAAGCACAACCCTGACCTGGGTGGCCCAGGTGAACCTGATCTTGTCAGATCTCAGAAGCGAAGCAGGGTCAGCCCTGGTTATTTATTCATTTATTAGTAAAGGTAAAGGTTTCCCTTGCTCGAAAGCCAGTCGAATCCGACTCTAGGGTTGCGGTGCTCATCTCCGTTTCCAAGCCGAAGAGCCAGCGCTGTCTGAAGACGTTTCCATGGTCATGTGGCCGATATGACTAAACACCAAGGCGCACGGAACGCTGTTTCCTTCCCACCGAAGTGGTACCTGTTTATCTACTTGCAATGTCTTGCTTTCGAACTGCTAGGTTGGCAGGAGCTGGAACTAGAGACGGGAGCTCACTCCGTCATGCGGCACGCGGGTCTCGAACTGCTGAACTACCGACCTTCCACAGCCCACAGTTCAGCGTCTTAACCACTTGAGCTACTGCAGCTTTATTTATTTATTTATTACTTATTTATTATTTGCATTTATATCCCGCCCATCCCACAGGCGGGCTCCGGGCGGGTAGCATCATTAGAATAAATGCAATTTCAGTTTAAAACATTAAACATTAAAACACGATAAACCATTATAACAATTAAAACAATGGGTACAGCTTGGAACAGCGTCAGTTGGCTGTAACGTTCTGGCCCGATGGTACCATGAGTTAAAGGCCAGTTGTCGGTGGTCAGTAGACGGGTGACAGACGGGTGACAGCAACCTCAGGGAGGCCATAGATGGGCGCCCCCTGCCTCAGCCAAAGGCCTGCCAGAACAGCTCCATCTCGCAGGCCCTGCAGAATTGAAGAAGATCCCACAGGGCCCTGATCTCAATAAGGAGCATGTTCTGCCAGGCTGGGGCCAGGGCAGAGAAAGCCCTGGCCCTGGTTGAGGCAAGACAGGCGTCCTTCGGGCCAGGGACCACCAGGAGATGTTGCTCCATAGAGCGTAGAGACCTGCAAGGAATACCGGGGTCCTGATGCAGAGGCAGGCAATGGCCAACCACCTCTGAATGTTTCTTGCCCGGTGTCTCCCCTGGTGGGGGAGGTATTAGCCAGCGACCGGAATGCTCAGCTTGCAAGATTGAAAGCCAAAGAAAAAATCTCTTCTACTCCGAGAAGCCTGTAATGGGCCATTCCAGCCAGGCGGTGGCTGTGCGGCGCTAGCCAAGCCGAAGTGAATATGCCGACGGAACACGTCTGATCCTGCAGCTGGACAAACCCTCGCCGACTGTGAATGTGTGTGATTTAAAAGATATATGTTGTCCTCCCTTACCCCCATAAATCATTGTTAGTCCCGCGTGAATGAGTAACTGTAAATCGCTCAGAGCCAGCAAGCTCTGCAGGATTGAGCGATTAATAAATTGAAAGATGAAGATGATGATGATGATGATGATGATGATGATTGCCTCGAAAACACCACAAGGTCCCCCTAAGTCAGCTGTGACTTGACGGCACTTTTCGCTCCCCCCTCCACATACTTTTTATAGTTATGTAAACAGGCTTTGCCTCTCTTGATAGGAAGCTGAAACTTCAGAAGGCTTGCAAGCATTCAGCCTGGGGGCCAGCAGCTGAGCTCTTGGTTTCGTGCCATCTCCCTCTACCCCCAAACCACACACACAACTTTAGGGGCCTGCCTTCTGCCTCCCCCCCAAAACACACACACACACACACACACACACACACACACACCCTTAGGGAACAGGGCATGATGGCAGCATTTGTTCAGCTGAGCAAAATATCGATACTGGAGTATTCAACTATGTATCGGGGGGTGTGTGGGAACCCCCCCCCCGTTCTAAAGAGTGTAGCACAGAAAGCCAGAGGAATAGAAGAAGAAGCAGAGATTGGATTTATACCCCGCCCTTCACTTGGAGTCTCAGAGCGGTTTACAATCTCCTTTCCCTTCCCCTCCCCACAACAGACACCCTGGGAAGTAGGTAGGGCTGAGAGAGCTCTTTCGAGGACTGCTCTTGAGAGAACAGCTCTGACAGGACTATGGCTTGCCCAAGGTCATCCAGCAGCAGCGAGTGGAGGAGTGGGGAATCAAACCTGGTTCTCCCCAGATTAGAGTCCGTGCACTTAACCACCACTCCAAACTGGCCTATATGCTGGTAAAGAGAGAAAGCCGGAGGGATCTGGCCCCCACCCCCACAAGCGACTGCTTTCCAGTTTTAGGGGTTAATTTGAGGCTTGATCCATTGATTCTTCTGGGTTATTATGTGCCCATCTGGTAGGGTATTCCTCCTCTCCAGCCTTTCGTGAGAGGCCGGGGTCATACCAGCTGTACCCCTGGGACAGAGCCCTCCTCCTCTCACTCAAGAAGTGGCTGATTCAGGTTTTAGAAATTGCCAAGGGTAAGGGTGAGGTTCATCAAGGAGACAGTTTCGGCCCTCGTGTGCAACTCAGAGAAAGACTCTTGGTATTTTTGTTTATTTGCAAAATTTGTCCCCTGCCTTTCTGCCCTCATCAGACATTAAATTGTAACAAACCAACCTGGTTTATAAGACAGCTAGAACTGAGTCCCGGAGCACCGTAGAGACCAATAAGTTTTTTGGGATTTAGGCTTTCGGGAGTCGAAGCTTCTCTGTCCCCAAAATCCAGTTGTTCTCTAAGGCGCTCCTGGACTCAAATCTAGCTGTTCTTTTGCAGACCAACATGGCTGCCCTCTGAAACTGGCTTGTAGGGGAAATCATGCTCTGTGGACAGAAACCCTTGCACCCGTGGAGACACTAGTCTGGATCAAGGCTGTTTGGGGACTCGAGAAAAGAACCACCAGCTTCTGAGAGCCAGTTTGGTATAGTGATTAGGAGTGTGGACTTTAATCTGGGAGAACCAGGTTTGATTCCCCACACCTCTACATGCAGCCAGCTGGGTGACCTTGGGTCAGTCACAGCTCTCTCAGAGCTGTTCTCTCAAGAGCAGTTCTCAAAAGAGCTCTCTCAGCTCCACCTACCTCACAGGGTGTCCATTGTGGGGAGAGGAAGGCAAGGCAATTGTAAGCTGCTCCAAGACTCCTTCAGGTAGTGAAGAGCCTGGATATAAAACCAATCTCTCCTCCTCCTCTGCTCTGAGACTCCAAATGAAGGGTGGGGTATAAATCCAATCTCCTCTTCTTCCTCCTCCTCTGTTTATTCACCTGAAGGCAATTCTGATTCCCCACAGGAGATTTGGCTACTACAATTCTGGCCCGGAAGCAGGTTGCATCAAAATTCCACACATAAGAGAAGACGGTGGAAACACCACTGTGAGAATTCTGTGTTCTGCCAGTGATAGACTCTGGTTTGGAAAGAGAGATGAATTAGTGTTTCTTTTCCCCCATAAAGCATTTGGGCATGAAATGTTTTTGTTCATGCATTTCTCACATGGCGTGCCATGCTATCTTGATGCCAAGCGATGCCTGATAGTAAAGCAAAGGCAGTGAGTAAGAGTGTGAAGAACATCATGGGGGGGATATTCCCATGTGGTGTTGTGCACTGGAGTGCCACGGAAGAATGGCTGTTCAAAATAGGTCATGGCGCAGTTGGAGGAGGCAAAGGGAGAGGAAACCTGCATCTATTGTCCATAAACAGGCAGGAAGTATAAGGAAAACTCTCTGTCCCCCACAAAGGGTTCAGTAGATTGCACAGAAGATATTGTACAGTTCAGGAGATGAGATCAACATTCTGCAAACAATGCAGGTGTCGTAAGTCAGTCTGTGCTTAGTGACAGCACAGATTCAGCTGAGGAAGAGCTACCTGCAGCTGGCTCTCGGCCAATAATTGAACAACCGGCTGCAGCTGGCTCTGAGCCAGGAGGAGAGCAACAAGAGATCAGGTTACGGGCTGAGCAGGAGTCACAGCCTACAGCTGAAACTGAGCCAATGCCTTGTAGCTCTGAAGCAGTAAACAAGGCTTCAGAAGCCACTCCCAGCCCACGTAACTCATCCACACCCACGCAGTCAGAGGCACACTGAGTTGCAGGAAAGGAGAAGGAGTGCGAGACTCATGGCCCTTTGTCAGCTGTTAATTGGCAAGATGGATAAGTAGTTTTGGGAAGACTACTGAAGAACTGGCTGGGAGTGTAGCTTGTTAAGACTCGGCTATAAAGTCAGCCAGGAGAAACGGCAGTTTGTGGATGCAACAAGTAAGCTTTGCTACTGAGCCACCAAGCTTGCTGTTACTACATGGCTGTAACCTTGAACTGGACATGACAACTGGCTTTTCTGGAAACACTGGACTTGCTGCCTGGAACTCCTTGACCCTAGACTGGACTTTGTTAAACCTGCTGCCTGGAACCTCTGACTTTGGATTGGACTCTGATTACTCTCTCTCTCTCTCTCTCTCTCTCTCTCCTCTCTCTCTCTCTCTCTCTCTCTCTCTCTCCGCCATCCTTCCCCTCACACCCACTCCCTGGGAGGGCTAGGCCAGTACAGCAGGTCTAATTCATAAAGGTGTACAGGACCTAGAGTGTCTTTATGATGATATAACTATAATCTAGGCTTGCCAACTGCAGCTTGGTAAATTCCTGGAGATTTGGGAGCAGTGCCAAGGAAGGGCAGAGTTTGGGGACTGAAGGGAGTGCAGAGAGGAAGTGATGTCACTCTAGGATATGCATTTCTTCTACACTCCATGGTCCTGTAGAATTCCACTCCTTTTCTCTGTAGTCTGGAAATTGTAATTCCAGGAGAGCTCCAGGCGCCACCTGGAGGTAACATTGTGTGTGTGTTAAGTGCTGTCACGTTGCTTCTGATTTATGGCAACCCTATCAATTAATGTCCCACAAGACATCCTGTCATTAGCAGCCTTGCTCAGGTCTTGCAAACGGCGGGCCCTCGTGGCTTCCTTGATGGAGTCAGCCCATCTCCTGTTGGGTCTTCCTCTTGCACCTGGCTGGACGACCTTGGGAAAGCCGTAGTTCTGATAAGAGCTGTCCTTGAAAAAGAGCAGTTTCTGTCAAGAGCTCTCTCAGCCCCGCCTACCTCACAGGGTGTCTGTTGTGGGGAGGGGAAGGGAGAGGAGTTTGTAAGCCGCTCTGAGATACCTTTGGGGAGTGAAGGGTGGGGTATAAATCCAATCTCTTCTTCTTCTTTTCCTACTGCCTTCAGCTCTTGCTAGCATTATCGTCTTCTCCAGTGACTCTTGTCTTCTCACAATGTGACCAAAGTTTAGTCGTTTGAGCTCCTAGGGAGAATTCAGGCTTGATTTGATCTAGAACCCACTTATGTGTCTTTTGTGGCTGTCCACACTGTCCATAAAACTCTCCTCCAATGTCACATTTCAAATGAATCGACTTTCGTTCCTGTCAGCATTCTTCATTGTCCAACTCTCACACCCATTCATAGTAGTGGAAAGGGCCATGAAGTCACTGAAGTACGGAGAGCCTGTCGGGTTTTCAAGGCAAGAGCCAGTCAGAGGTGGTTTGCCCTGGCCTGCCTCTGTCTCACACCCCTGGTATTCCTGGGGGGTTGTCTCCCATCCAAATACTAGCCGGGGCCGACCCTGCTTAGCTTCTGAGGTCTGATACCAGGTGAGCCTGGGCTATCCAGGTCAGGGCTACATGTACATAAAGGTAAAGGTAAAGGTTCCCTTGCTCGAAAGCCAGTCGAATCTGACTCTAGGGTTGCGGTGCTCATCTCCGTTTCAAAGCCGAAGAGCCAGCGCTGTCCGAAGACGTTTCCGTGGTCATGTGGCCGGCATGACTAAACACCAAGGCACACGGAACACTGTTACCTTCCCACCGAAGTGGTACCTATTTATCTACTTGCAATTTCTTGCTTTCGAGCTGCTAGGTTGGCAGGAGCTGGAACTAGAGACAGGAGCTCACTCCGTCATGCGGCACCCGGGTCTCGAACTGCTGAACTACTGACCTTCCACAGCCTGCATGTACATAGGGAATGGGGAATTATGTGCTATGAACTTTCTCGATCTCGGTCATCAGTGGCACATCCTTATACTTAAGAATTTTTTCCAGCTCTTTCATGGCTGCCCTCCTTCTGACCCCTTGGCTTCAGTCTCCCTTTTGGTTGTTGATGGAGTCAAGGAATAGAAAATTAAACATTGGTAACCTTGCTACAGCTCTTTTCAGATGTTACTATCATGGGCCGGGAGCTTGCCAGCGATGCGTAACAGGGGCACACATTACCCATGGTCTCCCCGTACTCCACGTTGTTTGAACAGGGCCAACGTGCCTAGTCACTAGAGGCTTACACTCTCGATGTGCCATGCTAGGTTAAGCCGGCAGACTTTCCAGCTGATTTTTCAGCGTCTGACAACCGACTTGGTGCCCCGGGGATCTGCAGAAGGAGATCAGAGAAGGCAATTTGTTTCTTTTGGGCTGTCAGCTAGGAAGAGAGAGGCAGGAACTTATCACTGGAAAAGGCACTGCAAAAAGCCACGACTGTGGATTCCACTGACAAATTCTGAGGAAGTTATTTCCTTCTTGGATCTTCGGCCTGTCACCGGGGTAGTAGGTAGGTAGGTGAGCCTCCTGGAGTTTCCAAGAACTTGAACTCCTTGGAGGAAGGGGGGGGGGGAGGTGAGAAAAATAGGATACAGACCAGGCTATAGTGAAGTGGAGTTGCTAACCTCCAGGTGAGGCCTGGAGGCCTGCTGGTATTAGAATTGATCTCCAGATAACTGAGATCAGTTCCCCTATAGACAATGGCTGCCAGTTTGGTGTGGTGGTTAAGTGCGCGGACTCTAATCTGGGAGAACCGGGTTTGATTCCCCACACCTCCACTCGCAGCTGCTGGATGACCTTGGGCAAGCCATAGTTCTGTCAGAGCTGTTCTCTCACGGACGGTTCTCACAGAGCTCTCTCAGCCCCACCTACTTCAAAGGGTGTCTGTTGTGGGGAGGGGGAGGGGAAGGAGTTTGTAAGGCGCTCTGAGACTCTGAGTGAAGGGCGAGGTATAAATCCAATCTCCTTCTCCTCTTCCTCCTCTTCTCCTTCTTCTGTCAACTCTGTGGCACTGGACCTTGCAATGCTGAGGTTCCGCCACTCCTCAAAGCCCACCTTCCCCAGGCTCTTTCCACACAATCTCCCATTCTTTCCCAACCCAGAACTGGTGACCCTAGTCTCCTAGAGTGGCAGTTTCCTTTGGCTTCTTCTGCAGAGCAAAGAGCCAGTCCTCAGGTTCCTGCCCCCACTGGAGAAGAAGGGGCTGCCTTCAGAAGGCCCTCCCGTGGGGTCTGCGTGGAGAACCTGTTCAGAAACAGCTGCTGGGGGATGCTTGGCTTGCAGGCTCCCAAACTGTTGTGACTGGCTCCATGGCAGCCATTTTGTGATTGGGCACAGCCTCCATGGCAGCCATTTTGTGGCAGACATTTACTGTTAACATTGTCCAAGGTGCTCTCCCTCAGTTCCATTCTGCAGAGTGTAACTCGTGGTTCTACCGTATCGTAAAATAGTAATCTAATTAATGCCACAAAAGTGTTCTTTATTCCTATCTTAAGAGCAGGGCTGCCTGCAGATAGGGAGACCTCTTCTGTTGCTAGGGTTGCCAACCTCCAGGTGGTGGCTGGAGTTCTCCTGGGATTACCACTGATCTCCAGGTGATAGAGATCAAATCACCTGGAGAAAAGGCCGCTTTGGAATATGGTATCAATGTCATTATACCCTACTGAAGACCCTTCCCCTCCCCAAACCCCGCCCTCCTCAAGCTCCACCCTCAAAATCTCCAGGTATTTTCCAACCTGGAGCTGGGAACCCTATCTGTTGCCTGCCAGCGGGAGGAAAAATGTTTTAAAAAGCAATGTTGAACCAATGGACCAGTGTCACTTCTGGTGAATACCTGGAAGTGGTGTCACGTTGTAGGTTTGGTGACGCTATGTTCCGGGATTTTACCACCGAGTTCTGAACCCTAGAGAGTCATGTCGATGTTGCCCCAGCAACGTGACATCCTTCCCTCTCATTCTCCTGTCCATCAAACTTAGCAGACAATGATGTAACATTATGATTTCTGTCAGAAATGCAGGAGCTGACTGGGAAGTGAAAATGGCCTGGGAGGAAGCTGAGCTGTCTGGTGGGTTGCCAACTCTTGGCTGGAGAATTCCTGGAGATTGGGGGGTGGCTAGGGAGGGGGGGAACCTCAGGAGGATATGATTGCAATGCAGCCATTTTCTCCAGGAGGACTGATCTCTGTAGTCTGGGAGATCTCCAGGCCCCACCTGGAGATTGGCTACTCTCACTGACAATGACTACTGCGGAGAAGGGGAGGGAGCTCAGCGGCCTCTGAGGCTTTGCCAGAGTTGGCAGAGCATGGCCATGCTTGTTGCGGGTCATCAGAGCCCTCCAGGGCAGAGGCCAGGGTTGACACCTCTGGACTGGGAAATCCCTGGAGATTTGGGGCTGGGGCCTGGGGAAGGGTGGGGTTTGGGGGAGGGACCTCAGCCATGTCTCCTGTCTCAGACTCCACTCTCCAAAGCAGCCATTTTCTCCAGGGGGGTCTGATCTTTGTCATCTGAAGACCAAATGTAATTCCAAGAGATCTCCAGACCCCACCTGGAGGCTGGCATCCCTAGCAGGCCCACTGGGACTTTCCCTGGATATTAACTGGCCAGGCCACCCTTGTAGAAGTGTGTCGTTGTCCGAATTTCTAAAGAATACATTTCCCCCCCTTGAAATCCAGCCTGAGAAAAACTTCTGCATAACGTGAAAACTTGCATGCTGTATTGCCAGCTGGTACAGGTTGGCTCTAATGAGTGTCATTTACTCAGCATATAAACTTTATTATAAAAGACCAATACTGCTGTTGGATTTTCATCCATCTGCCCAATGTGCAATAAAAAAAAGTTTAGCTTGCCAGGGCTATATGTCCCATAAACGCATTTTTCTCCAGCAGAAACTGGCTGATGGATCAACAGTGACATCTAGTGGGCATATTGATATTGGCGCAGAAAACGATTGTGGGCCTTATAATATGGAAGCTTTGTTTCTTTTCTCAAAGATAGCAATAAAAGCACCAAAAGAAAAATAAAGTAAAAGGGGACCTCATCAGTCTTGCAACTGAGTTTAATTTGCTTGCCTATTCCAGGGCAAGCCATCTATGAAGCATCAATATGCTAAAATAGAGATAAAATAGATTCTTATTACAGAGACGTGTGAATATATGCACATAAATTGTATTTGGGGTGTTTTTATTATCCCCAACCCACATGCCAGTGTATCGGGGTGGCACAATGTCATCCTCTCAATCTGTGTTTGTGGTGGCAGACATCAGTCCCTTTCACCCCCCCCCCCAACAGAACCTGTTTTAAACATTTGTTATTAATCATAAACATAACTGGTATTTATAAGAACAAAGTTTGAGTCCAGTGGCACCTTTATGTCCAACAAGCACACCTCATCAGACACAATGAAAGTGTGCATCCACATGAAAGCTTCTACTTTGAATTAAACTTTGTTGGTCTTAAAGGTGCCACTGGACTCACACTTTGTTCAGCTGCTTCAGATCAACACGGCTGCCCCACCTTAGTATTGATAAGGTTATTTTTCTACCCCAAACACACCTTGCTCGTCAGAGAGGGAGAGAATGTCCTCCAAAGACTATCGTTTGTGCTGACCTACAGACAAGACGGAGTGAGCTCCCGTCTCTAGTTCCAGCTCCTGCCAACCTAGCAATTCGAAAGCAAGAAATTGCAAGTAGATAAATAGGGACCACTTTGGTGGGAAGGTAACAGCGTTCCATGCGCCTTGGTGTTTAGTCATGCCGGCCACATGACCATGGAAACGTCTTCGGACAGCGCTGGCTCTTCGGCTTGGAAACGGAGATGAGCACCGCAACCCTAGAGTCGGACTCGACTGGCTTTCGAGCAAGGGAACCTTGACCTTTTGACAGACAATGATAACACATCACTGCTTCCCTGGACGAGTTTTCCTTTGCAAAAATTCATGGGCCATTTTGTTTATTCCAGTGGGTGACATTAGTTGAAGGTGTTTTTTTTTTAAATGTCACGATCAACAGAGGGGCTGTTTTATGCCCTAGTTGCTTTGCTGTTTAAAGAAAGACACCTGTAATAAACACCGAGGATACCACTCTGTGCCCTGTGTAATAGTCAAATGTGAGCCCCTCAGACCCCCCCCACATGGGCAGTGCCGGATTGAGGTCTCAACAGCCCTGTGTGGAGGAGAGGGACTCTTCGCCTTTCTCTCCTGCACCGTTTATCTGACCTGAAACCGTTGGGGGGGGGGGCTATATGTCCATTGAGGAGCCTATATCACCCTCTGGGAAAGTCACAAGTTTTCACTTGGGGTTCCCCAATGGGCCAATAATGCCTCTGATATATGAGGGTCAAGCTATCAAAACAAGTTATTATAAAAATACAAATATGTATTATGGTGTACACTTTAGTAAAAGATAAAATAGGTTGAAAGAAATTATCCAAATATAAGACTCTTAAAACTTTTTACATACAGAGCTGTTAGTTTCACATATACAATTGATGGGTATATCATGAGCAGTCGACCATATGCATTTCGGCCCCTTAGGGCCTTCCTCAGTGGTCGATATCACTTGTAAAACAACACGCATCCAGAAATAAATATATATAAAAAAGAGGTTGTTGCTTTCTCATGTGATGTGCAATTGCTAAAAGTTTACCCAGTAGGCCATGGATGATCTCTCGTGGTAACTGCACACGCTCTCCACATTGTTCTGGTGACAAATATCCAGTGTTTCTGGAGGTGTGTCTCTTCCATCAAAGGGAGTGTTTCAGGTGTGGAAAGCAGGACATCCGGGGAGGGGGACAGCTGGAGCCCCTTTTCGACATCCCTGCAGTTGTGATCCCCACACGCTGGGCAACGGCCCTTTTAAGGCTTCCCTGGAGATCCAGGATTCGTCCTTTCCAGAGTTTTAAGAGTCGAATGGTAGCCACACTGGGGCTCTGCACAGGGAGAGGGGAGTCACTTCAATCTGTGCACAGCTTCACGAGAAGCACAGTTATTAGCACTGTTTGGGGGGAGGTCTGAGTTCAGATCCTTCCATGCTTCCCCAGGACGAACTGCTCAGAAGTGGGGTGGTTGTTCTGACTGGCAAAACGATGTGATAGTGGGAGGGTTAAACCACTCCCATCCCGAAAAACCAAGGATACTTAGTAGCGTTGCCAACTTCCAAGTGGGGCCTGGAGATTCCCCCAGAAATTACAACTGAGCTCCAGACTACAGAGGTTTGTTCCTTGGGTGAAATAGCAGCTTCAGAGGGGTGGGCTCTGTGGCCTGGTACCCCGCTCCTGGAGATTTGGGGGGTGGAGCCTGGGGAGGGCGGGGTTTGAGGAGGGGAGGGACCTCAGCGGGGTACCAGGCCACAGAGCCCACCTCCCAAAGCAGCCATTTTCTCCATGGGAACTGAGCCCTGTCATCTGGAGATCAACTATAATAGTGGGAGATCTCCAGGCCCCACCTGGAGGGTGGCAACCCTATCTACAGCTGTATGATTTTGAATCATGGCTCTCCCAGGGTCTTGTCACTTAGGCTGAGGAGCCTTCCCAATTCTGGTCAGGGACCGGCCTACCTTTCCCCGTATGTTCCCCAGAGAGCACTGCGATCAGGATCCCAAAACCGCCTGGCCCTCCCTGGCCCTAAGGAAGTCAGGTTGATGGTAACCAGGACGAGGGCTTTTTCGTTTGTAGCTCCGTCCTACCGGAATGAGCTCCCTGCCGAGATCAGGGCCCTGCGGGACCTGTCACAGTCCCGCAGGGCCGTGAAATCAGAACTTTGCAGGCAGGCGTTTCGATAGGAGCGACGTTCTACCAGCAGCGCCCTGCGGCGAACTCCGATCCTATACGAGCTAATGCGGCGGTACCGCCGAATGTGTCCCTAAATTGCACTTTAGCTTTATCGCCATCTAATGAATGTTTTATATCGACTGGTTGTGTTTTAACTGATGTTTTATATTTCATTGTGAATGTATACTGCTTGTCAGTTCCTGGAAGCCGCCCGGAGCCTGCCTAGCGGGGAGGGCGGGGTAAAAGTGAAATAAATAAATAAATAAATTCTCCTTCAGACCTTGTCTGCCCAGCAAATTCTACAGTCAGTTCCTTTTAAGTGCTTCTTAGCCTAACATTTCTTTAATACCATTTCTTTGGTTTATAATTTTATGTTAACCCGCACTTTGTTCTGGAAGGGGCTGTGCAGATAGGGCTTGCCAGGTCCCTCCTGGCCACCAGCAGGGGGTGGGGTGGAGGTTGAGTTGCCAGGACCAGGTTGGGGAACTCCTGGAGATTTGGGGGTGGAGCCTGGGGAGGGCAGGGGCCTCAGTGGGGCACAGTGCCCTGGAGTCCACCTTCCAAAGCATCCCTTTCCTCCAGGGGAACAGATCTCTGTCATCCGGAGATGAGTTGTAATCCCAGGGAATCTCCAGGTCCCGCCTGGAGGCTGGCATCCCTATGTGCCGTGCAGATGAAGCTCCTTAGTCATTCTTGGAACTAGTTGTCATGACAAGTCAAGACCACTGGAGGGCTCACTTATACACTGTGATTCACCAGCTCACTTTCTTTTCTTTGGCTTTTCCAGAAAGGAAAGCCAGGCATTTGCTTGTGTGCTTATTCAAGGCATTTATGTATCACTTCCTCCAATCCCAAAGTAGCTTGCATAATTTTAACTGAAAATTAATATAAAAAGACGAACAACAATTCAAATTCAACAAAACTCTACAGGGGGGAAAAATAATACCGAGAAGTCCATTCCTAAGCTGAGTTATACTCTTCAAACCCCATGGACTAACTTGTGTTGACACTTTATCCCCTAGCCGTCTTGAGAACTGGCATGCAAATAGTTTCAGGGTTGCAATCCCATAAGCGAAGAAACAGAACCTGCCTCAGACCTGCCCCCCACACCCGTGATACGCTATTTAGAGTGAACTCGCGTCCCATAGGTCCTTACTTGGATCCTCGCCCTCTGATAGGGGAGGGCTAGGATCCGTTTGGGCTAGTCCCCCTGCAAAGGTGCTGCTTATTCCAGGGGACCTGGTCTCTGTAGCCCGGAGATGAGCTGTAACTCTGGAAAGAGCTCCAAGACCAGTGTTCCCCCTAAGCTGAGTTCGTGTGAGCTAGCTCACAGTTTCTTAGCCTCCGGCTCACACCTTTTTTTCGCTCAGGAAGGATGGCTCCCGAGCAAACTGATTTATGCAGGAGCCAAATCGCTGGCTCACGACTTTAATGCCAGGAGCTTGCAAAGTGGAATTTTCGCTCACAGGACTCCACAGTTTAGAGGGAGCATTGGCACCAAGCCCCGCCTAGAGGTTGGCAGACCTACAGTGGGCTAAAAGTGCCACAGCAGAGAGTCTGGATAATCCCATAGGGTTGCCAATCTTCCAGGCTGCACCTGGAGATCTCCTGCTATTACAATTGATTTTGTAGCATGGCGAAAGGGGCCTAAGCCCAAGCAAAGACCACCAGATCAACAGGAGGAGAAGAAACTTTAATGGCGCCAGGTTCAGTCAGCGAAGAACGCTTTAAACAGACTGAACCCAGAGCAACGCAGGCTCCGGGCTTTTATACAGCCACAAAGTTACACATCACATCTTACATCATAATAGTGGAATTTCCCACTAACTAGGCTTATTTTTCCCCGCCCAAAACGAACAAGCTTGCTTCTGCCCCTATTGGCTGGAATGCGACCAGCAACTATCCCCTTATATGGCCAAAGAGTCATTTGAATAATAAATGCCTGCTTCCAGGGCTGTTTTTGTAGAAAAAGCCCAGCAGGAACTCATTAGCATAATAGGCCACACCCAACAGCAGGAACTCATTAGGATAATAGGCCACACCCCTGACAGCACCGTTCATTAGCACATTAGGCTGCACCCCCATGTTACCAGAAGTGTGGTCATCCAGCCACACCCACCTTTTGCTTGTTATTCTATTTACCTTGTTTGTTGTCAAAATGGAGGGCTTTTCTTGTAGCAGGAACTCCTTTGCATGTTAAGCCACACACCCCTCATTGTAGCCAGTCCTAATGAGTTTCTGCTGTTGGGTGTGGCCTATTATGCTAATGAGTTCCTGCTGGGCGTGGCCAACTTGGGAGCCAGCCAGAACTCCGTTCCTGTGTGTTCCTGCCCAAAAATAGCCCTGCCTGCTTCAATTTCCCTTTGACCGTGATCCATCCCCCCTGGAGAAAAGGGCTGCTTTGGAGGGTGGGATGTATTGCATTGTCACTGCTGAAGCCCCTCCCTCTCCCAACTCCACCCACCCAGGCTCCACCCCCCAAATCTTCAGTTATTTCCCAACCCGGAGCTGGCAACCCTCTTGGGGGGGGGGGGTAGATCAAGATGGGTGTGTTTGTCTGTCTGTAAGCAGTAGAAAAGAGCAAGAGTCCAGGAGCATCTTAAAGACTAACAAAATTTGTGGAGGGGTAGGAGCTTTTGTGAGTCAGACTCACAGAAGCTCCTACCCCGCCACAAATTTTGTCAGTCTTTAAGGTGCTCCTGGACTCTTAGGCTGGTTTTGCATCTGGTGTTCGCTCCCCATTTTCTCAACACTGAGGAAAAGGTGCAGCTCAAAACCACATCCAAATACCCCAAGGCAACACCGTACTGACTGTGAAGTCATCCCTGAATGGCCATAAATCTATGCAGAAGGTACCATCAAATCTGATGATTAAAAGAAAGTGAAAGCAACATGCAGTGTCAAGGGGAATTTCTGTTCCAGTGTCGGTTTGCTAAAACAATGGAGGGAAAAAGCCAATGCAGAATCGCTCTTAGTTTGGGGTGTGTCTGGTCTCCGTGTTGTAGCTAGAACACAAAAGCCACGTAGTCACATTTCAGCAGAATAATTTAGGAAATCGGCTGTTCTGACACAAGCAAATGCAAAGGATTAGCTAGGGAGACGAAACTGTGTGAGAGAGCAGTTGCTATAAAGCCGAGGATATTTCGCCACCTCTTCTCTTTGCTTATGCAAATAGAGAATAGACCCCCCCTCCCTTTGAATTGGCTCGCAGGATGAAAACAGCCGGAAGAGTTGCATAAAGCAGATGCTCTCTTTTGACCTCTTTGTCTTCCTTATGCAAATAGACCATGGAGTGTGTACACGCCTGCTTCTGAACAACATTAACTCTTTCGGGGCAAGGCAATATCCATTCCCATTCCGCTGCACCCCAGCCGCTTCCTTTGAATGCAAAAGGAGAATTCATGAAAGCCGAATGAGGACGGTGGGGGTGGAACTGAGATTCGCCTCCTTGTTTTGTAGGAGGAGGAGCTCAAACGTGCCGGTGCTCTTTTACCGAATGCATGGCTTGTGCAACAGGAATGTATTTATTGGTTCTGCTAGACAAATACACCCCCCCCCCAGACATAGGAACAAAAGAGGGTGCAGAGGGCTTCACAAAAAAAAAAGCCCCAATGAGAAAATACCCGGGGGGGGGGGGTCACTCCTCTTCTGCATTTGGGAGACAATTGCATTAACCTGAACACGGCCAGCAAGAGGCGTAAGGCTTTCCTCTCCTGGACTTGGCTTGGCATTTCTGAAATGAAAGGCCCTCGTCCCCTGATTGCTTTAGGATGGCTAATGACCTGCCAGGGCCCATCGTCATCTTGCGCACCCGGGAAGGAAAGAGATGCAACCCTGGAGGTTTGTTGCTAACCTAAATGACAATATCGCTCCCCGTCACTTTAGTTTCTTACTGTAATCACCCCTCCCCCCCCGTTATTGATTTTTTATGGCTTCTGTGCGCATGGAACCTCTCTGCTGCTTTTCAGCAGAGAGGAGATGCGTGAATACGAGGGCTGCCTCACAAGGCTGAAGTTGGCTTCCAGTTCCCAGTACATCATTTGAATTTCTGAGTTCCTTATTCAGTTCTATTGCTTTCCAGTCTTACCTCAGCCCATCTCCATACAAATGCTAATAGGTCTAGCTAGAGACAATTGGATGGGCCAGCCCCCCCTCCAAGCAGGGATCTGGAGGAATTAAATACTAGAGAGCCTTCAGGAAGGAAAATTCTAGAGAATACAGGAAAAGATTTGCTGATCTGGCCTTACCTGATCAGTGGCTGGGGAAAGGAGAGGTGATAAAACTCAGGGGACCAAGGAGGAAGTTCTTTTTGGTGCAGAGTCCATCAGAGCAGGCAGAACTCTTAATTGAGGTCTGGAGGAGGCAGCCCTTAGCCATATGGTTGGCCTGGACAGCTGAAGGAAGCTTCTAGGTAATGACAACTCTGTAGAGATCTGTAGCTTCCTCAGCTAAGGAGACTATCCTATATTTTAACATCTGATAGGGCATGTATAGAGAGAGGGATGGAGGAAATGTATTTTACCCATTTCTTTTGAATTCCTTCTTTTTAATAAATACTTTAGAAGAAGAAGAAGAAGAGATTGGATTTATACCCCGCCCTTCACTTGGACTCTCAGAGCGGCTTACAAACTCTTTTCCCTTCCCCTTCCCGCAACAGACACCCTGTGAGGTAGGTGGGGCTGAGAGAACTTTGACACAAACTGCTCTTTTTCAAGGACAGCTGTGCCAGAGCTTGTGACTGACCCAAGGTCACATCAGCAGGTGCACGTGGAGGAGTGGGGAATCAAACCCGGTTCTCCCAGATTAGAGTCCGCACACTTAACCACTACACCACACTGGCTTTATAACTTTTGATGCTGGTTGTGGTTTTCTGTACCACATAAACCTCCACTGTCTTGGACACACTATTTTAAATGGGGTGCCAGGGGGGAGGCAGGCAGTTGTCAAGTGGCTATTCCTTCAGGGGCACACAAGGCAGTAGAGAGTCCCCATGGTGACCAGACACTGGACAGTGGGAGACACAGAGGCAAGGCCTCAGAACTTAGATGGGAAGCTGGGAGTCCTGACCCTCCCAGTGTGCAACTCCTACACAGGGCAAGTGGTGGCAGCGGGTTACCAGAGAGAGAGGGGGAGAGAGAGAGAGAGAAGAAGGAGAATAATAATAATAATAAGAGAAGAGATTGGATGTATACCCCATCCTTCACTACCCAAAGGAGTCTCAGAGCAGTTTACAGACACCCTGTGAGGTAGGTGGGGCTGAGAGATCTCTGACAGAAACTGCCCTTTCATGGACAGCTCTTGTCAAAACTATCGCTTGCCCAAGGGCATCCAAGCTGCAAGCGGAGGAGTGGGGAATCAAACCCGGTTCACCCAGATTAGAGTCCGCACTCACACCAAACTGGCTCTCTGGGTGTTGGGAAAACCTTGGAGGGCAGGGTGGAACAGGGCTCACAGGCCAGAGCAGGCCCATTCCTCCACACCAGCAGAAGCCCCAAATGACTCTTTTCCTCAGGCATGTGACCGTTCAGCGAAGTCCTGGGTGTTTCCAGGTACCCTCAAATGTCACCTAGAGGAAACGTTTGGGACAGACTTTTGACTGTGTTTCAATGAATATGTCAGATTGCCAGATAGAAATCCTTTCAAGTTGCTGGTTCAAGACCACAAGCTACCACCTGTGGGTTTTTCCCCCCTGAAGCAACTGTTCCTGGGCAATACCAGTGAAGTGAAGACGTGAGCCCAACAGTGCTGCCAATGTTAGCAGCTCTCTGGATGCATCAAACTCCTCCGCGTGATCAGACTGGGAGCTTTGCTGAAAAGGGCCTGTGGTGGTACCAAAGAATCCATTATTTATTACCATGGTCATGTGTTGTATCGTGTTTTAATACAGCCCGTGCAACTGGAAACAGGACTTCAGGGGCTTTTGGCCTGACTCGTCTTATGAAAAAACTCTTCCTCTAATTCCAGCTCAGGGGCTCCTTTGAAAAATTCTCAGTCCCACCTGGAATGTTGTAGGCAGGAGGTGAAACATGTTGTAAGAGTATGAAATAACGGGCCCGGATCAGAAAGCTGCAGGGATTTGAGCAGCTGGACTTGCTGATACATATCTGCATTCTGAAAACTGACTCAGGTCCAGTATTTTTCTGACCTCCAGTTCTGAACCGGGTTTGATTCCCCACTCCTCCACAGGCAGCTGCTGGTGTGACCTTGGGTCAGTCATAAGTTCTTTCAGAGCTGTTATCTCAAGGGCAGTTCTCCAGAGAGCTCTCTCAGCCCTACCTGCCTCTGTCATGGAGAGGGGAAGGGAAGGGGATTGTAAGCCGTTCTGAGAATCCTTTGGGTAGTGAAGGGCGGGATATAAATCCAATCTCTTCTTCTTCTTAATTCACTACTTACAACCTTTTCAACAAATAGAAATGAGTTTGGATGAATGTTTAGGGAATGGCAGCTATTGGGGGAAAGGATACCCTTTTGTAAGGAAAGGGAGAGTGAAAAACCCCCCAAACCCACGGTTTTTAAAAGGGTTCCCTGGGGCTCATGTTTCTCCCCCCTCCCTTAGAAGATTGGAATGAATTGGTAAGAACAGAAATGGAACAAAAACTGTGGATGCACCCAATAAGGAAGTGGTAACATTCTCTGTGTGTCTATTTGTAAGCGATGAAGCGGGTAGCGACATCTCTGGCAGTGCCTTTCGAAGGGCCGGCAGGACAGAGCTCCTCACTTCCATCAGAGTTGTCACTTCCCTTCTCAAGGTCTCAGGGGCTGTGCCCAAGTCTCCTCTCCTTAGGTTTTATCTTCACGACGATCCTGTGAGGTAGGTTGGGCTAAGGGAGGGCAGCTGCCCCAGTGAGCTTCAGGGCTACAGGGGGATTCGAACACAGGACTCCATTCCTTGTCCTGGCAGGCAGAACCAGGGCTGCTGAGATCCGGGTCACTTTACACTAGCTAGACCCCGCCTCTGGATATGACATGAGAGTGAATCACATGACTTGCCTAGGGTAGAACCGGGGATCTTCTGAGCCACACGTCGTTGGAATGCCAGGTACACTGGAGTTCCTTCGGTTGGAACTGGAGTCCTTTGCACTTTCTTTTAGCCTCAGTCTCCAGAGGGGGCTACCAAAGAGTCAGAGAGAGAGAGACAGGCATGGGGCACCCAGTATCCTTCCTGTCTTCTCTACTGCTGTCCCTGTGAAGTGTAGATGGCTACTCCTAGGGAAGTTCCTTCCTTCTGGCTTGACACCTCTCTCTCCCACACATTGCCATGACTCGACTCTCCGTCTTGGCACCATGAGAGCGGGACATACGCCTTGCATCTCTGGACATACAATGAGTTATATTAGATTAGGCATGCTGTCTCTCATCTTCCCTATCTAGAGAATGCAGTTCAAATAATAAACTCCTTCTTAGTCTAAAATCTCAGGAAGTCTCCATGTATCTTTTGTTTGCATACTTGGCTAACCACATACTCAGCTGACAACATGGCTTGTGCTGTGCATGCAGCCTGATACAGTCTGCTAAGTGACATGAATATGTTGGAGTCACTTCCCAACACCTTCTTCATCCATTTGTTTAACAGCATCAGGTGAGTGGGGAGAAGTATCTTCAGTGGCAGATAGGAACATAAGCTATATATGTGACAGATCGGAAAGGTGTGGGAGTTCTTGCATGCGTACTTCAACCATCTTTGACCTGGAAGAGCGACAGTGGCTAAGAATCTATTTAGATTTAGCTCAGAGGTTAAGATACTGAACTGCGTGACAGATTGAGCTCCCATATCTGGCCCCAGCTCCTGCTAACCTAGCAGTTTGAAAGCAAGAAATTGCAAGTAGATACATAGGTACCTTGGTGGGAAGGTAACAGCGTTCCATGCGCCTTGGCTCTGCTCTGGTTAGACCTCACCTAGAGTATTGTGTTCAGTTTTGAGCACCACAATTTAAGAAGGATATAGGCAAACTGGAACGTGTCCAGAGGAGAACAACGAAGACGGTGAGGGGTCTGGAGACCAGGTCCTATGAGGAAAGGTTGAAGGAGCTGGGTATGTTTAGCCTAGAGAGGAGACGACTGAGAGGTGATACGATAACCATCTTCAAGTACTTGAAGGGCTGTCATCTAGAGGATGGTGAGTTGTTTTCTGTTGCCCCAGAAGGTTGGACCAGAATCAATGGGTTGAAATTAAATCAGAAGAGTTTTCAGCTAAACGTTAGGAAGAACTTCCGGACAGTTAGAGCAGTTCCTCAGTGGAACAGGCTTCCTCGGGAGGTGGTGGGCTCTCCTTCTTTGGAGGTTTTCAAACAGAGGCTAGATGGCCATCTGACAGCAATGCGGATTCTGTGAACTTAGGCAGGTCATGAGAGGGAGGGCAGGACAGGTTGCCTCAGTGCTTATTTCTTGTGGCCCTTCCTTACACGCCCAGGGAAATGCTGATTGCCACTTTGGGGTCAGGAACAATGCTCCCTCTGAGCTGTGGAGTCATGTGAGCAAAAATTCTACTTGGTGAGCTACTGGCATTAAAGTTGTGAGTGAGCGATTTGGTTATTGCATAAATTAGTTTGCTCTGGAGCCATCCTTACTGAGCTAAGATAAAAATGTGTGAGCCAGAGGCTAAAAAACTGTGAGCTAGCTCACACTAACTCAGCTTAGGGGGAAACAGTGGTCAGTAAGCAATCCTGGAGGCTTTTTGTCATCTTCTGGGCAGGGAGCAGGGGTGTGTGTGGGGGGAGGTATTTGTGAATTTCCTGCATTGTGCAAGGGATTGGACTAGATGACCCTGGAGGTCCCTTCCAATTCTATGATTCTATGATAGTCATGCCAGCCACATGACCACGGAGATGTCTTCGGACAGCGCTGGCTCTTTGGCTTGGAAACGGAGATGAGCACCACCCCCTAAAGTCAGATTTGACTGGCTTTAGAGCAAGGGAAACCTTTACCTTTACCTTTTACATCTGTGACAGAATCACTGTATGTGGAAAGCCACTGGTCCATGGGGAGGGGCACGGGGCTCAGTGGAAGAGCCTCTGCTTTGCATTCAGAAGGTCCCAGATTCTTCCAGTTAAAAGGACGAGGAGGTGGTAGATGATGGGAAAGGCCTCTGCCTGAGACTCTGAACAGCTGCTGCCAGTCTGAGTAGACATTACTGACCTTGACGGAGTCCAGTGTTCTGATTCAGTATATGGCAACTCCGTTTGTCACTCCCATACAGCCAGAGGGATGGATTGGAAGAGGAGAGCCCTGCCTTCCAACCCCATTTAGCCACGACACTCACTAATGACGCTGGTCCGGTGAAGATAAAAGAGGAAGAGGAGAACCGGGTAGGCAGGGGTGGGCGAATACACCATTTCTCATTTCTGCCTGTCGCTGGCATGGATGGCTTCCACCTACCCGTTTTCATTCTTGGAACTGATTACTTGTTTATTTCTCTTAGGGGCTTTGTTTCCAATCTATGCAAACCTTTGTATGCACACAGACTTGGTACGTAATGCAGATGGACTGACACGTGAGCAATACTGAAAACACGCATATAGTTTACTGGGAAAGCAACAATATGGGGAAACACAGGGGTGCCAAAAACCAGTTCTCAAGATCGATTTTGGCCAGGGAGAAGCAAAACGAAAGCAGCTTCTCAAATCACACCAGCAGGGATGAGAATTTTATTTTTTTTAAGGCCCCGGAGGGGATTTTTTATTGATTTTTTCAAACTACAAATAACTACAACAGAAAAAAGGGAGGGGGAATACTACACATACAGGAGAAAGTAAAGTACCCACTACTATCTAAAAACCCAAGAGAGGAGATCCTCCAACTAGTTTAGATACATCAGATATTCTCATCGTTGAACCTTTTATAAACTGAGTCAAACATTTAAAACCTTTTACCCTTAGAGTTTACATTTAACTGTCTCGTAACAGTACACCCAATCATCCCCAAGAACCAAAGTTCTCAAAGGCACAATTCAGAGTCCTTCAGCCTTTACTTCTTCTTTTCCTTTCTCTTCCGCAACTTGTAGGGACTTTTTGGGGTGGCTGCCCCCTGCTCAGACAGAGAGTCCTGGGATGAGAATTTTTGATAGCATCTCCGCATGAGGGTTGCCAGCCTCCAGGTAGCACCTGGAGATCTCCCACGATTACAGTTGATCTCCAGACTACAGAGATCAGGTCCCCTGGAGAAAAGGGCTGCTTTGGAGGGCGGTCTCTGTGGCATTCTACCCTGCTCTCTCCTCTCCCCAAACTCTGCCTTCTCCAGGTACTCCCCAAACAAAAGCCTGCAGCAAAAGCCCACATGACACCCTAAACTACCAGCGGAAGGGATGGAATAAAAATGATGGCTAAGTTAAAATAATAATAATAATGCTTTCGATTTATTAATCGCTTTCCCCACGAGTGGGCTCAAAGTGATTTACAGTTACACTTTTAGACAGGGGACTAACAATGTTTCATAGGGGATAGGAAAGACAACATATAATTCATTTTAATTGCACACGCCGTAACTGCACGGTGGAAACGTCTCTGGCTTGGATCAGTCATGTACCGAACTGCTGCGTCGACCGGCTTGATGACGTTGGGGCTTCAGGACCCGTATGTCGTATCGCCACACTGCCACCACCTGGCCGGAGCATCCCACTGCAGGGATTTTTCTTGTAGCCGAGTAGTTTCTACCACCTTCCGATCCTGGAGCAGGATGTCCCAACCGACAGCTAACACCTTCCCACAGGGGAGTCCTTCTAAAGTCTTCATTTTGTAGGGGAGGAGCTGTGGCTCAGTGGTAGAGCCTCTGCTTGGCACGCAAAAGGTCCCAGGTTCAATCCCTGGGGTCTCCAGTTTAAAAAATCTGGTGGTAGGTGATGTGAAAGACCTCCGCCTGAGACCCTGGAGACCTACTGCCAGTCTGAGTAGACAACACTGATTTGATGGACCCAGGGTCTGATTCAGCATGAGGCAGCTTCATGTGATTTCTCATGAACATAACTATGGGTTCAGAGTTCAAACTGTTCTCTAACGTATGGAAATGCGCACGTCTATTGTGCCTTAAAACGACAGTCTCCTCATGTCCTTTTTGTTAGCAAACTCTAAAATTTAAAATAGACAGCATTAAATATCCAACTGAATAAACCGTGGATGAAATGGGGCGGGGGGAGTTTAATTTAGGGATTAGGAAGCTAACGAATGTACAGGCTATTCATGCGTGCCAAATCTCCTGCTGGAATTAATAATTATGTGCCGAGTTTTGCTGCATCAGCATTTGTCCTGTATGTGATTTGAAGGATTTATGGAACCACTCTAAGCAGAGGGACGCCGTTCTAAGGCCCTCAAAGTCAATGGGCTTGGAGAAGGGTGGAACTCAGTTTAGGACTGTACTGTTAGACTGTTTTTCCCCGTGTCTACTCGATCCTGTTTTTTTGAGGATCAAGTAGACGTGGGGAAAATTGGACAAAGCTGTGGGGCAAAATGCGGCCATGCAGCAAATAGTGGGAAATTGACGCATACAATTGGGGGAAAGGGAGGAGCGAGGGCGGAGCAGCGGGTTGTGGGAAATCGGTCATATTGTAGGTACTATGATAGAGCTCTGCCTGTGACCTTGGAAAGCTGTTGTCAGTCAGAGTAGACAATAGTGACCTTGACTGCCCAACAGTCCGTTTCCTCTGGGGTGGGGCTGTGGCTGAGTATAAGAGAATAAGAATTGGTTTTTATACCCCGCTTTTCACTACCCAAAGGAGTCTCAGAGCAGCTTACAATCCCCTTCCCTTCCTCTCCTGTGAGGAAGGTGAGGCTGAGAGGGCTCTGAGAGAACTGAGATTGGCCCAAGGTCACCCAGCAGGCTTTGTGTGAAGGAGCTTTGCATGCAGGAGGCTCTAGGTTCAATCCCTGGTATCTCCAGTTGAAAGAACAAGGTGGTGGTTGATGTGGAAAACCTCAGCCTCAGACACCAGAGAGCCCCTGCCAGTCTGAGTAGACAATACTGACTTTGATGGACCCAGGGCAGAGGTAGATTCGGGGGGATTGCGGGGGATCGCAGTTCCCCCGGGTGAGGTGCAGGGGGGTGGGGCACATGACGAAGCCCCGCCCCCTTCTTCCGGCCGCCCCGTGCTTTCAGCCTCATTCTGTTGCAGAAGGGGGAAGAAGCAGGAGGGTAAGTTGGCGTCCTCCCCCTCTGCCTGGCCGAGGCCACTCCACGTGGCCTCCGCAAGGACTCCCAGCCCCATCCAGGAGCTTCCTCGAGGTAGCTGTGTTAGTCCAAGAGTTCAAATAGCACCTTTAAGACTAACAAATAGCACCTTTAAGACTAACCTTTAAGACTAAGACTGAGTGGTGGGTGTGGCCTTATGACACACTTCCGGTGATGTCAGAGGGTGTGGCCTTATGACACACTTCCGGTGATGTCAGGGTGTGTGGCATATGCTAATGAGTTATGCTAATGAGTTCCCCTAGCTCTTTTTCTACGAAATGACCCCTGTCTGTGTCCATGCCTGCTGCTCGCTGGCAGAATGTTTTCTTGGCATGCAGAAGGTCACAAGTTCAATTCCCAACATCTCAAGGTAAAAGAATCAGGTATTAGGTGATAGGAAAAACCTCTCCCTGCAACCCTGAATACCTGCTGCCTGTCAGAGCTGACAATACTGACCTGGATAGACCAAAGGCCTGATTCAGTATGAGACAGCTGCATTCATTAAAAATCCCTTCTCACTTTCATAGGGGCTGGATCTGCATTCTAGCCACTGATAGCCCCAGAAGTCCTTGGCGCCCATTGCCAATGCATTTCAAAATGCTTAATGAGTTTGGATTCCCAACTTGACTTCCGACTTGAACAAAAATGCATCACTTCTTTAACAGCATATCAGGGGCAAAAATAAAGTGATGGCATTCCTTACTATCTGCAGACACATCACTGGGTGGCAGGAATTAGCCAGTGATGAGATTTTCTGCATTAAATAGAATTAAAGGGAGTTTAAAAAGAAAAGAAAAAACCCTTAGTGCAGTGGGATATGCGCGTTTGCTACGGCTACCTGTCAAACTTGT
Organism: Gekko japonicus; assembly: GCF_001447785.1. Classification (NCBI taxonomy): domain Eukaryota; kingdom Metazoa; phylum Chordata; class Lepidosauria; order Squamata; family Gekkonidae; genus Gekko; species Gekko japonicus. Next base: position 978,940 of record NW_015175369.1, read on the forward strand.
CGGCTGGTAATTTCCTTTCCCACTGTCCGTGTGGCTAACCACAAAAGCGATTAAAAAAAAAAAAAGCGGGCTGTGGACCACACGGACTGTGCCCTGCTATCAATTCACGGTGCCTTGGCTCTGTTTGGCTTCTAGAGGCTATTTCTGCCAACGACGGCCCCATTATAGACATAATTTTCTCATCTTCTGCATCATTTAAGTTCCCGCAGCGGCAGAGGGGGATTTTTCTGCTGGATAAGGTAGATCTGTAGGAATCCATTTTTTAATCATTAAGCAGCTACGGCAGTCTGGACTTCATTAGCATTCAACTTCTGCCTTTAAAGTTTTTCCCCAAGTTAATCAGGGAAACTTCAGCCAAGAGTGGGTGGACTGGGGGCTGAGGGGTGCGTTGCTGATTGACAGCTGCCTCAAGCAATTGAAGACGCTTCTCATGGATGTTTTTAAAGTTGAAAAGTCCTGCCTTTAACACACAGAGTATCTATGGCATGAATATACCACAAACAGCATTGCCTGTTTTTTCTAACCCTATGTGAGACTGGCAAAGTAGGGGAACTCATGGGACAGCTGTAGAGCCAGAATAGATCTAGGGCTGAGACTAGGGATACCATGCCCCAGGTGGGGGTGGGGGAATCCCCCGTTTTTGTGAGCTCCTCCTGCCCACTGCTGGCCACCATGTACAGCACTCTGACGTCTCCCGGAAGTGATCTCAGCGTGATGTTGGGGGGGGGGGACGCTCTGCTTTTTGGGCAAAACTCTATCGTTTGAGGCCATTTTGACCATAGAGTTTTGCCCCAATACAGAGTGTTCCCCCGATGTCACTAACAGGCTGACAGCACTTCTGGGAGATGTCAGCGCATCGTGCAATGTCCCCCCCCCCCCCCAAAAATCTCCCTGTCAGAGCGATGAAAGGACCTGGCAACTCTAGACCAATATGAAATCCTTGCTGGTCCCTTTCTGAAACTGACTAGATTCTGTGGTCGAATCCACATGTGTGTTTCTTGCCATCTGGAACTGGAATGCCAGGCCTATCATTACAGTCCCAGGACACTTCTCCTACCCCCTGGGCTGTCATTCCACTCTGGAGCTGGTTATTCCAGTTCCAGAATACTCCTGCTAACCCCAGGGGCTACCATTCCACTGTGGGGCCTCTCATTCCAGTCCCAGAACACTCCAGTAACTCCCAGGGGCCATCTACCGGTAGTGATGAAGAATAGATTGTGCTTAGATAACTGAAAAAAGACAAAGTGGACAGCTCCCCTAATGCTAACTTGAAAGCAGAGGCACAGCAGTTCTAAACCACGTGGGATAACAGCGGCACCAAGCTGGTTCTAAAATGTATATGTAGATTCGGCCTGATAGTCTGTTGACAGAAGTTGCTTGCAAGAGTTGGAAGGAGGAAACCTCAGGCCTGTGCACCGCTTCCCCTTGTGGTGAACTACCAGAACTACAAGTGAGAACACTCTCAGGAAAGGATTCTTGGGTTCTGGACTGACTCCACGCACCCAAGCTGGCCATGGCCTCTCTCTCTCTCACCAGGAAGAAGTATAAAGGCTTTTAGTTGTCAACAGGCCAACAGCAACCCTTACTGGCAGTGTTCCCTCTAAGCTGAGTTAGGGTGAGCTAGCTGACAGTTTTTTAGCCTCTGGCTCACACATTTTTGTCTTAGCTCAGGAAGGAGGGCTCCAGAGTAAACTGATTTATGCAGCAGCCAAATTGCTCGCTCACAACTTTAATGCCAGCAGCTCACAAAGTAGAATTTTTGCTCACAGGACTTCACAGCTTAGAGGGAGCATTGCTTTCTGGCCCTGAGCTTTGGACTGTAACTTCTAACCTTCCCATCAGGCCTAGTCCTCATTCCGTAGTTCTTGCTTGACACCTGTTTGCAACCTGTCTTGTATCATACTATGGTCAGTAAATAATGGGCAGTCACCAATCCTAACTACAAAAAAGACCTCTGAAAGAAAGCATACTACGCTTCCCCTCCCACGGCGCTTGATGCTAAACCACAGTGACACAGCAATTCAAATAAACAAACAGATAACTGAATAAGTTAGCAAAGCAGACAGCCTAATATTTCCGAGTGGAAGAGATCACAGTGCCTTTCTGCGCTTTACCGTTAGTGCGGGGTGGAAGAATCCCAACACCTTTAATTGTATTTCCCCATCAAAGTGGAAAAGCACGTCTCTCTCTGGAGGGAGCCCTGATTGAATCATGTAAATTTAAAACTGACCTTTTTGAAAAGTTAGCCTCCGTCAAGAAATTCTTCACATGCCACGGCTTCCTTGTAAGGAAATTTGCACAAACAATGCTTCCGCCCAAAGGGAAATTTAATTAACTGGCGAGATGGTGCTACATTCATTAGAAAAGCATTCAGCGGCCCGGAGGTTAAAAAGTCCTGTGACCTTAGACTGCCGGCGGAGTCAGCGCAGTGAGTCACAGTCATGCTCGATCATCTTGATGTGTCTCGGCCTTATTCCAGGGGATCGCTTTTGCAGCAGAGGGAAAAACCAACTGAAACAAAATCAACACACATCCGTCAGCGTTTCAGAGGTGAAAATAGGGGCGACTTTTAGAAAGCTAAAGCCCTTCTGATCTCAGGTCGAGGATTATTGCCTGAACAATCCCCATTGCCCCACTGCAAAAGTCACAGAATCAGAGTTGGAAGGGACCTCCAGTGGCATCTAGTCTACCCCCCTGCACAATGCAGGGAATTTACAAATACCTCCCCCTCCACACCTCCAGTGACCCCATGCTCCATGCCCAGAAGATGACAAAAAATCTCCAGGATCTCCAGCCAAACTGGCCTGGAGAAAAATTGCTTCCAAAGTGGCCATCAGCATTTCCCTGGGCGTGTAAGAAAGGGCCACAAGAACTAAGCACCGATGCAACCCTTCCTGCCCTCCCTCTCATGATCCGCTAGGGTTGCCAAGTCTGTTTCTCCTCGTGGCGGGGGGCTCAGTTGGCTGTGGCCCCGCCCCCAGCATGCCCGGCGTCATCACTTCACATCCGGCTGATGTGCACGCCGGGGTGGGGTTCCCCCCGGGGCCCGATTCTGCGGCGGCGGAAATCGGGCCTCCAAAGCGGGGGATTATCCGCCCCCCGGGGGGACTTGGCAGTCCTATGATCCGCCTAAGTTCACAGAATCCGCATGGCTGTCAGATGGCCATCTAGCCTCTGCTTGAAAACCTCCAAAGAAGGAGAGCCCCACCACCTCCCGAAGAAGCCTGTTCCACTGAGGAAGTGCTCTAATCCCTTGGCTTTATCAATTTACTCTGGAGTAGTCTTGTCTGCCCTGGCTTCTGATACAAAGGGGCTAGGAAGGGGATTGGAAACAAATCGGCTAGTTTCATAGTGCCCCTGTATGCATTTATTTCTTTATTAAATTAGATTTTAAACCGCCCTCCCCCACCAGGCAGGGCTCAGGGTGGTGTGCTGCATAATAAATTAGTACAATCCGTAATTAAGACAATTTAAAAACAACAAAAGGCACAGGATTTAACTTAAAAAGATGATGCTAAAAATTTCAGTAGTGACACTGCCCCGCGGGGAGGCAGGGAGCGGGAGTGACAGTTCTTGGGGGGATGTAACCATTGCTGCCTAACATGCCGTGTGGAAGGGCATCAAGTCCCACAGGGCACGGATGTTATTCGGCAGAGAGTCCCACCAGGTTGGAGCCAGAGGGGAAAACTCTGGTCGAGGACTGCTGGACACCCCTCAGCCCAGGAACCACCAATAGATTCTGATCTACTGATCGCAAAGCTTTTCTGGGCGTATATTGGGAGAGGCAGTCCCAAAGATACATGGGCCCAGGACCATTCATTAAGGGCCTTAAAGGTTAGCACCAAAACCATGACCCTTATCTGGTACTCCACTGGAAGCCAGTGCAGCTCATGCGACATGGGGGGGATATGTGCTGTACGTGGGGTCCCCAGAAGACCCACGCCACTGCATTTTTCACCAGTTGGCGTTTCTGGCTCAGCCTCAAGGGTAAGACCACGTAAAGCGAGTTACAGTAGTCCAGTCTGGAGGTGACTGTTGCATGGATTACTGTGGCTAGGTCAGGATGAGACAGGCAGGGGACCAGTTGCCTGACCTGGCGCAGTTGGAAGAACGCCAGTTTGGTAACATTTGAGACCTGGGCCATTGTTGAGGAGGCGTCCAGGATCACACTCAGGCTCCTGACAGTCAGAATCATAGAATCATAGAATCATAGAGTTGGACTATCTAGTCCAACCCCCTGCCCAATGCAGGCCCAGCCTAAAGCAGCTCTGACAAATATTTGTCCAGTCTCTTCTTGAAAGCTGTCAGTGAAGGGGAGCTCACCACCTCCCTAGGCAGCTGATTCCACCTTTGAACCACTCTGACCGTGAAAAAGTTTTCCGTAATATCCAACCTTTTTTCATCGGTGTTCCAATCCCTTAATCATTTTAGTTGCCTTTTCCAGTGCTATCATATCTTTTTTGATGTGTGGTAACCAGAACTGTACACAGTCTTCCAAGTGAGGCAGCACCATAGAGCTGTCACCAGGGCTATTTTTGGGCAGGAACGCACAGGAACGGAGTTCCGGCTGGCTCCTGAGTTGGCCACGCCCAGCAGGAACTCATTAGCATAATAGGCCACACCCAATAGCAGAAACTCATTAGGATTGGCTACATTAGGGGTGTGTGGCCTAACATGCAAAGGAGTTCCTGCTATAAAAAAGGCCCTGGGTGTTGACAACAAAGGTAAACAGAAGGGAAAGGTGGGTGTGGCTGGATGACCACACTTCTGGTAACATGGGGGTGTGGCCTAATGTGCTAATGAGCGGTGCTGTCAGGGTGTGGCCTAATATGCTAATGAGTTTTGCTGCTGGGTGTGGCCTATTATGCTAATGAGTTCCTGCTGGGCTTTTTCAACAAAAAGAGCCCTGGCTGTCACCAAGGCTGGAATCCTGCAGGCACTTACAGCTGGGCTTAGTCCAGCATCCCGCAAAATCTCATAATGCATCTTGGTCGTCTCAAGCCTCATGGGTGGAGGGGAGGTTCCAGTCCACCAACTGGGCACTCTGCCACCTACTCTGAAGCTCTACCTACCAGTTTGGTGTAGTGCTTAAGAGCGACAGACTCTAATGCGGAGAACCAGGTTTGATCCCCCACTCCTCCACATGCAGCCAGCTGGGTGACCTTGGGTCACTTGCAGTTTTCTCAGAGCTGTTCTCTCAAGAGCAGTTCTTTCAGAGTTCTCTCAGCCCCACCAGCCTCACAGGGTGTCTGTTGTGGGGAGAGGAAGGGAAGGAGATTGTAAGCCGCTCTGAGACTCCAAGTGAAGTGTGGGGTATAAATCTTCTTCTTCTTCCTCTTCCTCCCTTAGATTTAAATTGTGGTGGGGAAAGTTACGTGTTCTGGCCTCATTGAAAGCAGTGAACTCTCCAATAAAGTGTTGTGTGTGAGGCATAGCCAGGTAGGCGCAGGAGCTGTGTGACTGCTTGATAGAGGATTCACAAATGCCATGGCGGCCATTGTTGAATCATGCCCAAATCTCCAACTTATTAGCGATGCAATAGCCCAATGTGATTATTAAGCTTCGGTGTAAGTCATTTCCCCAGCAAATGAGAAAATTGACAATTACCAAGAGCATGTGCATGACAAGTTATCAAGGGAAAAAGCCCTAAGTGCCATCGTATTATCAGCAGCTATTTCTATTAATGCAATTCACTCAGCGTGAGAGGCAAATAAGATTTCTCTTTTCATAAAGCATAAGAAGGGCTGGAATGCCATCGTGACTAAGAGGGCAGGCTAGGAAGCCCCAGTCCAAGTAATAATTGTGTGCCATCAAATCACAACTGACTCATGGTGACTCCAAGACCATGGGGTTTTCAAGGCCAAAGGCGAGCAGGTTTCCATGTCTTTCTCCACCGCAGCTCTGCTCTTCCCCGGTGGCCTCCTATCCACATACTGAGCACGGTCAACCTTGCTTAGCTTCCAAGCTCTGGAGAGCTCAGACTAATCATCATAATAAGAAGAGATTGGTTTTATCCCCCGCCCTTCACTACCCGAAGGCGTCTCAGAGCGGCTTACAATCTCCTTCCCCTTCCCCTCCCCACAACAGACACCCTGTGATGTAGGTGGGGCTGAGAGAGCTCTTTCGAGAGCTGCTGGTGAGAGAACAGCTCTGAGAGAACTTGTGACTGACCCAAGGTCACACCAGCAGCTGCATGTGGAGGAGTGGGGACTCAAACCCGGTTCTCCTATCCATGTTCTTAACCACTACACCAAACTGGCTCTCTCAGATCTCTTCAGGCTGCTGAAGAGATCTTAGGCAAGCACAGTTTGTTCTGTCTTTCTGCATTTTTGAAATGCAAGGTTGCGGCACCCTCCCCTGGATAGTCCAGGCTAGTCTTGCCTCTTCAGGTCTCGGAAGCTAAGCAGGGTCAGCCCCCGTGGATACCAATAAGGAAGCCCAGGACTGCTACGCAGCGGCAGGCAATGGCAAACCACCTCTGAAGGTCTCTTGCCTTGAAAGCCCTACAGGGTTGCCATGAGCAGCCTGTGACTTGACGGCAAAAGAATAAACACAGTTGTGGCATCTCCTACATGAAAATGGTGGGTGCTGAATTCTAAGGGCGAAACGTCTGATGTACGGTTGAGGGGAATCAGGGAAACCTGTTGAAAGCGGCAGTGCTTAACTGAGAGCATGCCCATTACACCCAATTGGTTTGGCTTCCCAGTTTCACATGAAGGATCAGGCTGCTTGTCTCTCTGTCTGACAGGTCTGCAGGCCAGGTGCCCGGGGATCCTGTAAAGGTGTACAGGTCTGGTCCAAGTGACTTGCTGTGATTTCAAGGGACTTCGAAGTCTTTGACTCTACTTAGAATTGCACTGCAGAAGACTCGACTCTAGGTGGCTACGAGTTACCATAATCTCTGCCAGACCCACCCTTGATTTAACAGGACCAGTTCCAACCTTAAAAGAAAATACTTCTTCACCCAACTCAGAATTCATTTACAGAATTTGCTATCATCTGGTGGGTTAATGGCCATTAAGGGTAAAGGTAAAGGTTTCCTTGCTCGAAAGCCAGTCGAGTCCGACTCTAGGGTTGCGGTGCTCATCTCCGTTTCAAAGCCGAAGAGCCAGCGCTGTCCGAAGACGTTTCTGTGGTCATGTGGCCGGCATGACTAAACACCAAGGCGCACGGAACGCTGTTACCTTCCCACCGGAGTGGTACCTGTTTATCTACTTGCAATTTCTTGCTTTCAGACTACCAGGTTGGCAGGAGCTGGAACTAGAGACGGGAGCTCACTCCATCCTGCGGCACCCTGGGTCTCGAACTGCTGAACTACTGACCTTCCACGGCCTGCAGTTCAGCATCTTAACCACTTGAGCCACCACAGCTCCTTAATGGCCATTAACTTGTTTTAAAGGGGAGTTAAAGAGATCTGTGTTGTATCAGTCTATTGGCAGCTGTTAAGCATGATGGCTAGATGGAGGCACCTTCTGAAGTTGTGTACCTCTGAGGGCCTCCTGGTGAGAGGAAATTGCAAGGGAGGCTCCTACTCTGCCTGTAAGCCTTCCAAGGACCTTTGGTAGGCCACTGAGGTAAACAGCAAGGCGGGGCCATGGCTCACTGGCAGAGCATCTGCATTGTAGATCCCCAAAGGTCCCAAATGCAACCCCCAAATCCATTAAAAAAGCAGGTGGTAAGTGATGTGGAAGACCTGTATTTGCAACCCCGGAGAGCTGCTGCCAGTCAGAGGACAATACTGGACCTGATGAACCAAGGACTGGACTCAGTATAAGGCTTTTCCATGTGTTGACGTGAGGACAGTACTGGAACTAATAGGATCCTAAAACAGGTGGGCCTTTAGCCTGATCCAATGTCCTTACAGCAACTTCTTAGTAGAGGTTTTCAGGAACTCTGAGTTTATTTCAGGAAGAAAGAAAGAAAGAAAAGTCCATTGCTGTGAATAAAAAGAAAACTTCTGTAACAAATGTTCGAAGAGAAAGTGATTACGCTGCAGATGCAAATTCTATTTTTTGCTTTAGAGAGCACACACTTGAGGAATGCGGCGTGAAGAGGGCGTTCTTAAAAAAATCTTTGCAGCTGCTTTCTCTCCGAGCAGCAAAATTAACCAATTTGGAAATAATAATTTTGTAGTCACCAAATCCTTTGTCCTTGTTGCGTGTGTCGGAGCTCAGTAACGGAAACTAACTGCATTGGGGGGGGGGGGTATTGCAGGCTAAGTGGACCCCAGAGACCAATTCAGGTAGCATCTCGCCAGATTACTTTGTGTCAGTGGAAGGCACAGAGGGAGAGGCTGCAATGACAGATGGGAAGCACCCGTTTCCGCAATCAGTGGCACTTCCCTCAAGACACGGTGCTGGGTGAGAATTGGAGGTTTGATTTGTGGACCCTCACTGTACCTGGGACTCCAAATGATTTCTGCGCTCTGCTCGCAGTTTGCCAATAAATGTGCCGGGACAGAAATAGTGCCGCGTTTAGGTCTGCCATATCTCAAGTCCCCCCCAGGTTGCCATATTTGCATATCATCCAAATTTGTGCCCCCAATTTGCATATTATGCAAATAGTCATTTATGCAAAGCACCCTCAGCACTCACTTGTTGCCTTGCTTCCTGGTTGCTTCTTGTGTGTCAGCTCTTGTCAATTCTCCCCCCGCCCCGAAAAGTGAGGGGAGGGGAAGGCTCAGAGGAAACATCTTTTCCAGCTATTTGCTCATGTCGTGGTTTGCTCAAACTTTCTTCCTTGGACAACAGCAAAGCAAGTAAGTCCTTGGCTGGAACAAAGGCATGCTGGAACCAACTGATTTATCTGCTTCAGTATTACCTACTCAGACTGGCAGCACCTCTCCAGGATATCAGGTCGAGGTCTTTTACATCACCTACTGTGGGGTACTTCTAGTTGGAGGTGCGGGGGATTGAACCTGGGAGTGGACCTTCTGGATGCAAAGCAGAGGCTCTTCCACTGAGCCATGACCCCTCCCCCCAGGCAGGCAGTCAAAGGCAGACAACAGCAGGCATCAGGGGTCGTTTCGTAGAAAAAGAGCTAGGGGAACTCATTAGCATAACTCATTAGCATATGCCACACCCCCTGACATCACCGGAAGTGTGTCATAAGGCCACACACCCCGCCCCCAATGGTCCCGGCCGCTGCCGGCCTTGCAGGTCCACCGCCGGGCCTGGCGGTGGACCTGCAAGGCCAGCGGGAGTGCAAGGAAGCCCCGCGAAGGCCCTCCCTGGCCCCAGCCAGGCAGGGGTGGGGAGAGGCAAGGAGGAAGCAACTTACCCTCCCTCTTCTCCTGCCTCCTCCTGGCTGAATGAGGGCCGGAAGCGGGGTGGCCGGAAGCAGGGGGCGGGGCTTCATCATGTGCCCCGCCCCCCGTACCTCACCCGGGGGAACTGCGATCCCCTGCGATCCCCCCCGAAATGACCTCTGACAGGCATGTTTCTCACTACATGGCTGGGTGGAATCCTGCCTGGATATTTTGCCTGGTAAATCTGGATCTACAAGGATTAGCAACTTTCTTTTCTTTAAAACATTAAAAGCTGGGGATTGGGGCCACAATGGTGCAAATGGTCACTGGGTACTATGCAAGGGATGAGAAAACCTGGATAGGCAGGTCATGTGACAGTCCTAATAGAGTCTATTTGAGCTCTTTGCCTTCTTACCACCAAATGGAACTGATTTGTTCAGGATATGCTTTAGTTATACTTAGTTAATTCCAACAGTGTGCTGGGGGGAAAAAAGATTTACTCTGAGAGCTTAGAAGAAAGAGCGTGTTGCCACTTTGCAGCAGTGGTCTTTTTGAGAAGATTTTATTAATTTGTGTGTTCATTTAAAAAATAATAATGTTCTTCTCCCACCTTCCTGGCTAGTTCTCATTGATGGATGCTACTGTTGTGAATTCACGGAATATAGGAATGCAACAGTCTTACAGATCTAACTTTATATCAGTTTGTCACCATTATTTATTACTTTGGCATGTCCCTGATTGGAATGAGGTCTCCCCCCAAAGAGGGGGCCATGGGTCAGAACCTCTGGAAAGAAGAGTAGTAGTAGTAGTAGTAGTAGTAGTAGTAGTAGTAGTAGTAGTAGTAGTAGTAGTAGTAGTAGTAGTAGTAGTAGTAGTAGTAGTAGTAGTAGTAGTAGTAGTAGTAGTAGTAGTAGTAGTAGTAGTAGTAGTTTGGATTTATACCCCACCTTCACTACCCAAAGGAGTCTCAGAGCGGCTTACAATCTCCCTTCCCCACCCCACAACAAATACCCTTTGAGGTAGATGGGGCTGAGAGAGGTCTTTTAGAACTACTCGTGAGAGAACAGCTCTGAAACAACTTGTAACTGACCCAAGGTCACACCAGCAGCTGCATGTGGAGGAGTGGGGAATCAAACCCGGTTCTCCCAGGTTAGAGTCCATGCTCCTAACCACTACACCAAACTACACCAAACAAGCCCAGCAGCAAGGAAGGAACTCCAACCTGGAGAGAGGATTCAGGAGACCAGGAGCTACCAGACTGCATCTGGTCTACCTTCAAAACCTTCCATTCACCTCTGGGATCCCAAGAACAGCACAGTGAATGAGTCTGTGCAGAAACTTGAGCCAAATGACTGAGCAAAATCACATATAGCAACTCAAGGACTTCCCTTACAGCTGCGGTCCCCAACACAGTGCCCACGACATTTTTTGTGGTGCCCACCGAGTTTTTTTAGAAAGTGGGCAGGGCCAGGTGGGGCTCTTGCCTAGCAGTGCTTCTGATTGGCCACTGGAGATTTGATTGGCTGTGAAGATTAAAAAAATCCATTGCTATGGGAGTAGCTGGCACCACAGCACAAAGGATCTTCACTGTGTGACTGAAGGTAAGCTGTGGCAGCCATTTTGTGGCCGGCTCCACCTTTTGCTGCAGACATGTCGTGGCAGCCGTTTTGGGGCTGTGCCCACCGTGCTGTGCTGGAATTCCAAAGGTGCCCACAGGCTCAAAAAGTTTGGGGACCCTCCCACTTGGAGGAAAAACCTGAGTTCTGAGTCTTGTTTGGGTCAAGGCCTCACTTAAGACAACCAGAAAAGGGAGACAACTGCGTCCCTCCAACACTCCTCAGCTGAGTCTCTGTTGCACCTTTGGCAGTGTAACATCCTCCAGTGGCTACAGGGTCTCATGGGAAGCAAGAGAAATATGCAACAAAATGGCACAATGGATGCACACGTTTCAGTTGACCCAAGCAATATAATCGTTTTCCAAGTAATTGCTGAGTTTTACTGCCAGTACCACAAGCTTAGAAACCTCGTTTTCTTCTTCTGTAAAAACCAGCTGACACAAAAAGACATTTTTTTGGACTATTTTGGGAGATCTGCTACTTCTCTGTGTTCTTGATTGCTGGGCAATAATAGTTTAAGTTCTCAGTAATATATTCAAGGAATTTTCTGGGAATGAAATAGTACTCAGTCCCTGGGCTTTCTTCCAGGGGGGGGAAAATTATTTTTGGAATTGTCTTTACATACAAGTGCCAAGGAGAGATTATTCCTGTGCACCATTTAATGGCTTTATTTCGTGATGGGGTCTGTGTAATTATTTTTTAACACTCTGAAAATTGTAATTTGCCTTCGATCAAGTTTCTTTTATTTCCATTCTTCTGCACAGGTAATTCCTGCTCTGTGCTGCATTTTAATGCCACATTCTCTGCAGAGGAAACTTACAGCAGGATCTGCTGCATATTTGGTGGTGGAAAGTGCCGTCAAGTTGCCGCCAACCTATGGCGACCCCTCCTGACGTTTTCAAGGCAAGAGATGAACAGAGGTGGTTTGCCATTGCCTGCCTCTGCATAGCCCTGACAGCCAGTTTGGTGTGGTGGTTAAGAGTGCGGACTCTAATCTGGGAGAACCGGGTTTGATTTCCCACTCCTCCACATGCAGCTGCTGGTGTGACTTTGGGTCAATCACAAGCTATTTCAGAGCTGTTCTCTCAAGAGCGGTGTTCTTGAAAGAGCGCTCTCAGCCCCACCTACCTCACAGGATGTCTGTTGTGGGGAGGGGAAAGGAAAGGAGATTGTAAACCGCTCTGAGACTCCTTCGGGTAGTGAAAGCCAGGGTATAAATCTAAACTTTTCTTTTCTCTTGGTGGTCTCCCATCCAAATATGAACCAGGGCCAATCCTGCTTAGCTTCCAAGATCTGATGAGGTCAGGCTAGCCTGGGCCATCCAGGTCAGGGCACATCTAATAGCACCCTCATTTTCTCCCCTGGGGCAGAGAACTTGCATTTGGGAGAGGGGGAAAGCTGCCCTATCGGGGTACATGTAGCCCATTGGCATACATAAGTGTCCCTAAGGGGGCAAACAGAAGCTCTCTGGGGTTGTGGTAGGTGTTATGTCTTTATCTGTATTACATCCCATGTAAAGCTTAAGACCTGGACAAGGATTGTAAGCTGGAACAATCCTATTGGCTAATCTATGAATGTACCCAATCAGAGTGCAGAGCTGGCCCGTAGCTAACTCGGGGCCCACGGGGCCCAGCCCCCTAGTGTTTCTTCTGGGCCCCCTCCCTCCTGGGCTGCCCCCAAAGTGCTCCAACTTACCACCTGCATTGTATTTCCATTTAATTAGCTGGTGGGCCCCCTGAGGCCCCCTCCCAAAAAATTCCCTAGCTACGGGGCTGGTGCAGAGAAATGTCCAGGAGGGAACTGATCTGATTGGATGTTATCTTTGTAATGCCATTGGTCTTTAACTGTTCTAGGACATGGCTACACCAGCCTGGGATAGTTTAAAAGGAGCCTTGCTCCACTGTTTGTTGTTGTGTGTTCTTCACTGTTCCTGTTTGAAACCAATAAAGCTGATTCACTGCTACTTACGAGACGGCATTGAGTCAATACTTAACAATTGGCGACGAGGATGGGATGCGAACCCACACGTGCAAAGCACAATGGACAGTGGCACAGGGGCAGCGTCAGGGGAGTATGGTGGATGCCTGATCGCTACGCTCTCACCCTCTGATTCCCTCATACCAAAAAAGGTCAAATCTGAACATCCCTTCTCCCCTCCGGATAATGCCTAAAGCGGGGGGGCGGGGCGGGGAGTCGCTTCAATCCCCAAAGAAAATAAAATCTTTGCCGGCATATTTTGTTTCTTCGGGAAAAAAAGGGGTACGGACTTTGAAGGGGGCAACGGAAATTAAAATGGCGGAGGCTGGGAGACCGAGTGTACAAACGGTTCCTGACACACTGTTAACCATGGAGACTTTTAACTCGGCAATGGCAAGGCTTGAAATAAAGTTAATGAACTCACTTTCAGTGATGTTAGACCCAGTAAAGACACAACTAGAGGAAATAAAAGGCTCGATGAAAAAAACCTCTCAGGTAGTGGAGAGCGCTCTAGTGATGACAGCCCTACTACAGGAAGACATACAAAGCCTGCAGTCCTCTGATTCGCAAGTGAAGGAAAAAATGATGGTTCTTGAGACAGACATAAAAAAATACAACCTTAAATTACGAGGCTTTGAGGAGCAAGCAGAGACAACAAAAGACCTGGGTTGCTGCATATCATCCTGGCTTGCTAACGAGCTGAATCTAGAGGAGGGCACAGCACTGGTAATAACGAATGCATACCATAAGGGGGCTCCTAATAACCTTGCCAGAAAACATTTGGTGATCTTTGCACGAAGAAGAAAATCCTGGAGGAGGCAAGACTAAGAGGCTATTTTAAATATGTGTTCCCCGACATCCCGGCAGAAGCGATCCTATTGAGACGGGAACTAAAACCCATCACCACTAAACTTCAGTCGGCAAAAAGAAATTACAGATGGATCACTCCTGTCAGAATCCGGCTTTTCCATCAAAGCAGAAGATATGAAATCTATGATGTTGAGTCTGGCAAAATTTATTATTTATTTATTTATTTATAAGTATTTTTACCCCGCCCTACCCCGCAAGCGGCTTTAAAGGCTCTGCGGTTAGATCATAACCTTAATCAAGAACTGGAGCGGTATTCTAACAAAAGAAAGCTTCATCTGCTCTACTCGCCGATTCAAGAACAGGAAACAAATCCAGATCCCGGTACAGAGATGGAAGAGAACTAAACTGATGTGGGGAGAAGCCAAATAGGCGACGGTTGTCAGCAGTTTGTCCTTGTTTTTCTTGAATTGATGTGTATGTTGTTTTGCTGAGTTTTAGTTTCAATGTACCTGATTTTACAGAGGGAAGGGGGTGGGTGGGTTGGGAGGGGTCTTGGTGTCCCGCTAGTGTTGACTACTTCAAAGTGAAGACTAGGTCTTCAGGCTCCTCTACTACTATGTTAGAGGGCCACTGGGTGGAGTAGTGAGCAACCAGATTTATTCTGAAAGTTTGCTTAAGGTTTCCCTTGCTCGAAAGCCAGGCGAATCTGACTCTAGGGTTGCGGTGCTCATCTCCGTTTCAAAGCCGAAGAGCCAGCGCTGTCCGCAGACGTTTCCGTGGTCATGTGGCCAGCATGACTAAACACCAAGGCGCACGGAACGCTGTTAGCTTCCCACCGAAGTGGTACCTATTTATCTACTTGCAATTTCTTGCTTTCGAACTGCTAGGTTGGCAGGAGCTGGAACTTGAGACGGGAGCTCACTCCGTCATGCGGCACCCGGGTCTCGAACTGCTGAACTACTGACCTTCCACAGCCTGCAGTTCAGCGTCTTAACCACTTGAGCCACCGCAGCTCCAAGTTTGCTTAGTCTAACGTATTAGAAACCTAAGGCTTTGAAGTTTGGGTTTTTCTTTTGGCTGGTTGTGGTTTTGGGGGTAGGTGGGTTTGGGAGGGTAGGAGGGGAGGGATAAGTGTGGGGGAAAGGGAGGGGTGGGAGTGCATTTTGGAATTGAGAACAGCTGCTTATTCAGCAACAGCTTGGCAGGTGCACTGGGAAGGGTCAACTTGTTAGTGCTGCGAGATAGGTTTGTGTAGTAATTATAAAAATTGAGATAAAATTATAATGCCTGATACATACAGAATTAGAACAATTAATGTGAGAGGATTGAATAATTGCATTAAGCAGAAAAGGATTACTTTCTTCATCCTAAAATCCCATCCAGAAATATTATTTTGCCAGGAGACCCACTTATGCAAACAAGAAAAGATGGTACTCAAAACAAAATTGTTTAGTCAACAGTTTCAAGCGACAAGATCTAACAAGGCAAGGGGTGTAGCAATCTTAATAGCAAATACATTACATTTTAAATGTGAAAAAACAATAGCTGATCCTATGGGCAGATATTTATTTGTACAGGGCACAGTAGATTCGGAACCAATAACGTTAGTGTCCATTTATGCTCCAAATAAACAACAAACTCATTTAATTGAGGAAACTTTAATGAAGCTTAGGAACTTCCAAGAGGGAGCAGTGATTATAGGTTGTGATCTGAATATGATTATAGATGATTGCCTAGACAGAACAAGAAATAACATAAAACCAAAAAAGGTCAAAAAAACACACTCGGCATTGAAAGAGATACTTCATAGGCATCAGTTGTGTGATGTATGGAGAGAAACACACTCTGGGGAAAGGGACTATTCTTACTTTTCGCCAAGACATCACATATACATGCAAATAGGCTACATCTTGGTTCTGGATACATTGATGAACGGAGTTGCAGAGTCTAATATTGGCCCATTCATGTGGTCAGACCATGCTTATATACAGTGCAAATTAGTGAAAAAAGAAATGATAAGCAGAAACACCACGTGGAGACTAAATAATTCTGTTTTATTTAGAGAATCTTGCAAAGAAGTCATGAAAGAGACAATAGTTAATTACTTTAGGGAAAATGACAATGGAGAGGTAGATGTTTTCACCCTTTGGGAAGCCTTCAAAGTGGTAATTAGAGGGAGGCTGATAGCATTAGCATCTAGAATAAAGAAAGAAAAGGAAATACAAGTCAATACCATATTACAAAACATCCAAAGACTGGAAACACTTCATAAAACAACGGAAAATAAAAACATATATAAGGTCTAAGGGTAAACATAGCCAAAACAAAGGTTTTCCCTATTCTATTATCCGAAACAGCAAAAAATGAACTGCTTGAATTCCCATTTGACTGTATAACTACTCACTGGAGATGTTTAGGGATCCAAATACCAATGGATATAAAGGATATAATGAAGTTCAATCATCAACCTGTCCACAAAAACAACAACAACAACTAAAAGAATGGAATAATGCTGGCTTCACATGGGCACATAGAATTAGCATTTTAAAAAGTTTTGTTATACCCAATTTTTTATTTCTGTTCAGAGCTATCCCAATCTCTATTCCGGGTGTAGAAATAAGAAAATGGCAAAAATCACTGAATGAGTTCTTCTGGGGCTATAAAAAACCGAGAATTAAATTTAGTACTCTAACATGGAAAACAAAAAAATGTCGGTATTGAGTTTCCAAACTTACATAAATACTATGTTGCAGCTAATCTTACAAATATTGTACGAGTCTTGAGAAATAACAGTAAAATTAGCTGGGAACAAATACAAGAAACAGAAACCCAATCACTCTATCAGAACTGTACTGGAGACATTACAATAAATAACATGTTTCTCAAATCGGCCTTGGAGATCTGGGGATCATATAAAATGTCTCTCTTGCCAAAAATCTCCCAACTTTCTCTTTCTCAATCAAGATTGGTTCCTGCCAGGCCAGGAAAAGGTAAGGAGAGATGCAGGTATAATGCGCTTAACTGATTTAATGAAGAAAGGTGTTCCTCTGACCAAACTGGACTTAGAAAACAAACTAAACAGCAAAATCCTCTGGTTTCAATATCGGCAAATACAAGACGTCTTGTACAAGCTTCGAAAAGAAGGTATATTCTCTAGACCGTTAAACGAATTTGAACAAATCCTAAAAAATTCAAATGGAAAAATAAAGGGAATGATAGGCAAGCTTTACAAGCTGTTATTAAAGGGATAAAAGGCAACTAGTCTAAAGACTCAACGGCAATGGCATTTAGATTGCCAGAAAACATTTACAGGGGACCAGTGGAATTCAATATGGTCATCACCTAGCAACACATCTAATATCTTTAGTATCAGATTTACCTCATTAAAAATATTAAATAGATGGTATATGACCATGGCAGTCCTACACAAAATAAACTCAAAGATCACAAATAAATGCTGGAAAAATTGGGGAGCGATAGCAGACTTTGCACATTGTTCGTGGACCTGCCCTCAAATAAAAAGCTACTGGATTCAAATAATAAAACAAATCTCTCTAATAGCAGATATAGACTTACCTCGTACTCTGGATTCCATCTTCTTATTTATTTATTTATTTATTTTTGGGATTTATATCCCGCCCCATCCAATATACAGCTCTGGGCGGCTAACAAACGGCCATGCCGAAGTTAAAATATGCAAACGAACAACAGCATAATAAAACACAATATCTTGACATAAAATTTGGTGCTTTGATAATTTACATAAAATCCAAGATGGGCGACGTCCCACACTGGCGGCCAAGTTCTTCACAGCGGGAGCGCCAGGAAGAATGTTTCCCCAGCTCTATTGGGCGACACCTAGATGGTTAGAATATCATTGGTGGAATAGTGGCGGCGGCGGCTCCCCCTCAAAGGCCTGGTGGAAGAGCTCCGTCTTGCATGCCCTGCGGACCTGCACTAGGTCCCGCAGGGCCCGGATCTCCTCCGGGAGCTCATTCCACCAGGTGGGAGCCGCCACCGAGAACGCCCTAGCCCTGGTTTGGGTCAACTTCACTTCCCGGGGGCCTGGAACTTCCAGGCGATGGAAATTCCCCGATCGCAGTGCTCTTGGGGGAATGTACGGGGAGAGGCGGCCCCTTCTTGGAGACATGGTGCATGTCCGTAAATTTAAAAAGCACAGAAACATTAATATCAACCCTACTGATGTTGGCAAAAATAACAATTGCGCAAAAATGAAAACAAAAAAATATTCCTACACTAACTTGCTGGCAAAAGAAAATTTGGGAATGCTTTATCTATGGACGCACTTCATATAACTCTTCAGCCTTGCATTCAGAAAAACATCAAAAGTGGTTTCAGGCAGTTTGGTTTCCTATGATTAGTTATTTAGAAAATAGTGAGACAATCCCAAAAAACCCATTATATAGAAACTTATTGTTCTTCTGATTGTTCTATATTCTAAAAATGTTTTTAATGATTGTATATTTTCATGCATGTACATTCACAGTAGCTATTTTAGTCTTCAGAGTGGTGTGTTGAAAGTGTTTATGATAGTTGATAACTGTTTTCTGATTCCTGTTTTTTTTTGTGTGTGTGACTCTTTCAAGTGCCAAGTGTTGTTGTAAAAGTGCTGGAAAAAATGAATAAAATCAAAAGTAAAAAAAAAAGACAGTGGCACAGGGGCAAGGCATAAGACCCCTTTTCCTTCACAGCGCAGTTCTGATCCAAACTGGGCCCCGATTCAGCTGGGAATTAAGTTCCAAGCATAAAACTCCCAGCACATGTCTGGTTAACAAATCCCAGAGTTAGACATGGGGGGCCCAGGAAGACCTTGTAAAATGTAGTGAGGCCCTGAAATTTGTCTGTTTGGCCATCAAATTGCTGGGTTTTCAAGGCCAGAGATGTTCAGAGGTGGTTGGCCGTTGTCTCCCTCTACCTAGCAACCCTAGACTCCCGTTGGGTCTCCCATCTGAATTCTCACCAGGCCCAGCCCTGCTTAGCTTCCAAGATCTCTTAAAATCAGACCGGACTGAGCAAGCCTGCTGATTTGAATGGGGCTCTCGCCTATAGAACTCATTCCTTTCTAGTGTCCCATATATACCCTAGAGAGCACTACGGTTGGGCTCTCAAAATTGATCGACCCTCCCGGGTCCTAAAGATGCCAGGCTTGCTACCACCAAGGCCAAGGCCTTTTCAGTGGTGGCTCCATACTGGTGGAATGAGCTCCCAGAGGAGATCAGGGCCCTTCACAGTTCCGTAGGGCCTGCAAGACGGAGCTCTTAGACCAGGCTTTCAATTAAGGACCCGCCACTACTACAGAGCCCTGGCCACTACAGGCCCTTGGGTCTGACATCTAGCCTATGCCGCCCATATATAAAAAGATCACGAGCAGAAGGATTCCTAGATCTCCGGCCACATTGTTAAAATACACCATCGTAAATAATTAACCGACCATTACCAACACTTTATGAACTTGATTGTATATCTGTATTGTTTTAAATGATTTTATGTGGATTTTAATTGTGATGTATGTGTCAACTTAGGTTTGACTGATGTGAGCGGCCCTGAGCCTGGTTTGCAGGGAGGGTGGGGTACAACTTGAACCAATAAATAAATAAATAAAACTTGCCCGAGTGAGACTCCATTCTGACTGCGGTCCTCTATACAACTTTTTGCTCTGCACGTCTGCTGCTGGTAGTTAGAACCAGACTGCGAGAATAGAGTTCAGGATTCTGCCTTTCAGTCTGACCCTGTTTCTCAGACCAACGTGGATCCTGCCAGTCTCCTTTGGGGGGGTGGGGGGGTGCGCGTGCATGCGTGCAGGCAGCGGGGTGATTTAAGATACCACATCAGTAGGCAGAAGAACATAAGAGAACCCAATGTTGGATCAGGCCAATGGCCCATCCAGTCCAACACTCTGTGTTACACAGTAGCAAAAAATACCAGGTGCCATCAGGAGGTCCAGCACTGGGGCCAGGACACTAGAAGCCCTCCCACTGTTGCCCCCCCCAGCACCAAGCATACAGAGCATCACTTGCCCCAGAGTCCCTATTTATACCTTGTGGCTAATAGCCACTGATGGACCTCTGCTCCATATGATTATCTACTTGCCTCTTGAAGCCATCCATGCTTGTAGCTGCCACCACCTCCTGTGGCAGTGAATCCCATGTGTTAATCACTCTTTGGGTGAAGAAGGACTTCCTTTTATCCATTCTAACCCAACCGCTCAGCAATTTCATGGAGTGCCCACGAGTTCTTGTATTGTGAGAAAGGAAAAAAAGTACCTCTTTCTCTATCTGCTCTATCTCATGCATAATCTTATAAACCTCGATCATGTCACCCCTCAGCCGTCGTTTCTCCAAGCTAAAGAGCCCCAAGCGCTTTAACCAAATGAGGTTGCACTATTGATTTATACAGGGGCATTATGGTATTCGCTGATCTGTTTTCAATTCCCTTCCTAATAATCCCCAGCATAGCATTGACCTTTTTTACTGCAATCACACACTGGGGAATTTCAGACAGGCGATATCTCCCGGTAGGGAACGGGTTTTCAACCGGGTTCTGGTCTGTCATTTCAGACAGAACCCAGTTGAGAATCGGTTCCCTACCGGGATGTAACTGCCATTTCAGACACAGAAGCCTCTGTTCCGTTTAGGAACCGGGACGGAAGCGTTTTACCTGTAAACCGCTTCAGAGTAGTCTCCCGTTCCCTCTCCCGGTTCCGATACGCTTCTTTCCCGCCTTTTTTCGGTCGCACGGGCTTTTTTTTTTTACGTTCGATTTATAGCGATATATCGATATAACGCTATACCAGAACGTCAA
The DNA here is from genome assembly GCF_001447785.1 of Gekko japonicus. Classification (NCBI taxonomy): domain Eukaryota; kingdom Metazoa; phylum Chordata; class Lepidosauria; order Squamata; family Gekkonidae; genus Gekko; species Gekko japonicus. The sequence continues at coordinate 999,412 of NW_015175369.1, forward strand.
ACTCCAATGGGATCGCTATTGCGATCGTTTGGAGTTCTGGTATATCGATATATCGATATTTTGCTATAAATCGGACTTAAAAAAAAAATCGATCGCCCACGTGGGAAGAAAACGGCGGGAAAACAAAGTGGTGCGTGTGTGAAATGCCAAACCGCTTCTGAATCGGCTGATTTCCGGTAGGGGAAGCAGTGTGTGAAATGGCAGCCCTGTACTGGTTCAACTCAAAATGGAAGACTCCCGGCTTGAAACCGGGAGAAACTGGGTAGTGTGAAATTCCCCACTGTCTCAACAATTTCAGTGAGTTATCTACTATGACTCCAAGATCTCTCTCTTGGTCAGTCTCTGCCAGTTTGGACCCTTCAACGTGTATTTATAGTTAGGATTTTTGGCTCCAGTGTGCATCACTTTGCACTTGGCCACAATGAACCCCATTTGCCACGTTGACGCCCACTCGCCCATCCTTGACAGATCCCTTTGGAGTGCCTCACAATCCTCCCTGGTTTTCACCACCCTGAACAATTTCGTATCATCCGCAAATTTAGCTTACTCCCGACTCCAAATCTTTAATGAACAAGTTAAAAAGCATCGGACCGAGTACTGATCCCTGCGGTACCCCACTGCTTACCACCCCCCCCAAAACACCTTTTTGTAAATTATTTTTCCTCCTCCAGGTAATAACTTCCACTCATGGAGCTCATTTGAAGAAAAAACGCCTTCAGAGGCTCAGACCTGGATAGCCCAGGCAAGCCCGATCTCATCAGGTCTTGGAAGCTAAGCAGGGTCGACTCTGGCAAGTACTCGGAAGGGAGACTTCCAAGGCATACCAAGGCCAGGAGGCGGGGCAGGCTGTACTGAGCCATCTCTCTGGATATCCTCCAGGCCCCCAGCAGGGGTCGGTCACCAGAGGTCCCCATGGCTCCCAGGTGCACCCACCCACATGAACACAGCTGCACATATGAAAAATACAAAAAATACCAGAAAAGCAAAAGAAAAACACCTTCAAAGAAAGCAGCAGAGACGCAGGGGGAAGGTATGGGTGGAGAAAGAGTCCTTCCACCCACCCGTGCTGAGTTTTAAACCTCCGCCTCTCTGCTCAAGATCAATGCTAGACCCCTTTTGCAGGGGTGGCCAGTCCAAGACAGTCGAGGAACCACCTCCATGGCTGGCCGGCCGCCAAGGGACCAGGCAGGGCAAGAGTTCTCATGTCCATCTCTGCATAGCTGCAGAATCACAGAGGAGCTGTCCAACATACCCTCACAATGAGCTGGTCTGAAGCTGCAGCCCCAACATCTGGGCAGCCTGTACTCCACCTCTGCCTGGTATATGAGGGGAGCCCACCCCAGCTGTAGTTTGGTTAGGGTCTCTTCCTCATGAGTAGGACCACGGGAAGGGAGGCCTTGTGCTGCCAAGAGAGTGCTTCCTCTGCACTATGAGCTTCAGACTAGGGTTGCCATCTCCAGCCTGGGAAGTTCCTGGAGGTTTGGGGGTGAAGTCTGGGGAGGATGACGTTTAGGGAGGGATCTCAGCCTGGATGTGACTCCACAGCCTCCCCCCTCCAAAGCTGCCATTTCCCCCAAGGGAACTGACCTGTGTAGCCTGGAGATGAGTTGTAATTCTGGGGAAACTCCAGGCCCCACCTGGAAGATGACAAGCTTGGCTTCAGATGGGACTCACTGCCTCCTTGAGGGTAGGGGGTTATTCCCGGAGGGCCTGAATATGCACCACATCTGGATCCCAGGATTCAGCAAGGCCCACTGGGAATGGAACACTATGTCTGGGGCAGTGATGCTTTGTGTTCTTAGTGCTTTGGAGGGAGCAACAGTGGGGAGGTGGACCTCCTGCTGGTGGACCTCCTGCTGGCACCTGGGTTTTGACCACTGTGTGACACAGAGTGTTGGATTGGATGGGCGATTGGCCTGATCCAGCATGGCCTCTCTCATGTTTTTGTGCTCTTAATGCCTCTTTATAGACTTTTCTCAGGTCTCACTTACTATGGGACCAGAGAACTTGGCATGCTCCCAACCGCCTTCAGCCACTACCTAAGGAATGGTAGCATGCCAGAGATCTCTGGTTCCTGTGGGTTGCAGAGCCAGTTTGGTGTAGTAGTTAAGAGCGGCGGACTCTAACCTGGAGAACCGGGTTTGATTCCCCACTCCTCCGCATGCAGCCAGCTGGGTGACCTTGGGTCAGTCACAGTTATCTCAGAGCTCTCTCAGCTCCACCTACCTCACAGGGTGTCTGTTGTGGGGAGAGGAAGGGAAGGAGATTCTTCTTCTTCCACACAGTGTCCCAGCTTGGCCCAGTTTAAATGAGATATTGAGGGCATGCAAATATCACACAGGTGAGTCTTTCTTGCCTTCAAGCATTGTGATTAAATTGAGTCCTGGAGAAGTACCAGGGTGAGTAGGCTTCTGTCTATGTCCACAGTCATCATGTCTAGCTTGGCCCCAAGTGACAAGGGAAACCTGCTGGGAACTTTTGAGACTCTCGGTGTTTGTCTTAGAAAGTAAACCAGGTCATTATGAATATTTTATTCAGTTCCAGTTGCAGTTCAGTAGTTAGACAGCAAGTCAACAGAGGCATCAAGATTTTTTTTGGGTCAGATGAGTTCATTGCTTTGACATCTACTGTCTTTTAGAATATTTAATAGTTGTTGCCAAGAATGTGAGATAAATGTGGGAACTGGGACTGTCAGGAGCCCCCAAATAACTGTATTTCTCTCTCAACGGTCCTCTTAGGCTGAGTTTGCATGATCAATGCATGGGATTTGCTCTGAGTTTGGGAGCAGAGGTTTTCTGAGTTATGCTTTTAAATGTCTTAGTAACTAGAGTCCTGCTTCTTTTCTAGTTAAATAAATTGATGTTTTATGATAGTGTACAGGGCTTTTTTTGTGCACACTGATGAAATTTGTATCTGACTTTATAGTCCAAACCCTCAAAGTGGCTTTCAAGGTTTAAAACCCATCAACATTAATGGGTCAGATCTAACAACTTCCTTGTACTAAGAAAGAAGTTTCCCTCTGGGGATGCAAAAATCTATCATTTTTCATTTCTTTTGCTTTTAATATGTATTTGTTGTGTTTTCATCCAACCCATTTTCTTTGCTAGTGTCCTCACTTTGTTCATTTCCTTGCTACCATTTTTCACTTCCGTGTATTATTTTTACAGCATTTCTTTGGCAAGTTTAAATGCTGTTAGAAAGAAAGCCAGGAGTGGCAGGCAAAGATACCTTCTATAAGTCCTTTTCCTATGCTCGGAGAAACAACTGTTCTTCACATGTAGGAAGAAGAAGAAGAAAAGAAGAAGAAGAAGAGTTGGATTTATACCCCACCCTTCACTCAGATTCTCAGAGCAGCTTCCAATCTTCCCTTCCTCTCCCCACAACAGACACCCTGTGAGGTAGTTGGGACTGAGAGAGCTTTGAAAGACCTGGTCTTGAGAGAACAGCTCTGAGAGAACTGTGACTGACCCAATGTCACCCAGCTGGCTGCATGTGGAGGAGTGGGGAATCAAACCTGGTTCTCCAGATTAGAGTCTGCCACTCTTAGCCACTACACCAAATTGGCTCCCTTGGTGTTTTAGTCATGCCAGCCACATGACCACGCAAACATCTTTGGACAGCGCTGGCTCTTCGGCTTTGAAATGGAGATGAGCACCGCAACCCTAGAGTCGGACTCGACTGGCTTTCGAGCAAGGGAACCTTTACCTTTAAAGCCATCTATGCTCCTAGCCATCACTATGTCCGCTGGGAATTAATCCCGCAATTTAATTATCCACTGAGTAAAGAATATTTCCTTTGTCCTGACTTTTGGTCTGATCCAACACGTCTGTTCTTATATTCTTGTATCCCTGTTACCTCGTCCTCGAGTCATTGAAATAAGTTGAGGAATGAATCTAAATAAGTAAAATAAATCTCTCACATCTGATATTGTTGGCAGAGATCTTTGGTTCATAGCTTCGCGCTTGTCAAGAAGCACAATGTTTTTCGTTGCTGCCAACGCTGTGTTGGAATCGCGCCATTCAAAGATTACAACTTCCTCCTCACTGCATTCCTTTAATTTCTTCCCCAGACCCCCCTACATAATAATAATGCAGCTGAACACATATTCTAACTTTACTCTCCAAAATTTATGACTGCCTTGCAGGGAGCAAACATCTGCAGCTGCGTAGATTTCAAACAGCAGACCAATGGCTGGTTCATACACACATGTACGTCACAATCCTGTGAGATGAACAAAGGATTGCTTGCTTGTGTGAATGGGTCATGATGGGTACCACTTCACAGGCCAAACTGTCATCACAAGCAGAGAAATCAACACATGTCGAGAAAATAACTAAGGCAAGGTTGAGCCAAAACAACCTCCCATTTTCATGAAACGTTTCACTGTCTGTGAAAAGAGTTGCCCACTGGCTGTAAATTCTTATAAGAGCCCAGGCTAACCCAATCTTGTCAGATCTCGAAAGCTAAGCAGGGTCGGCCCTGGTTAGTATTTGGATGGGAGACCACCAAGGAAGTCCAGGGTTGCCATGCAGAGGCAGGCAATGGCAAACCACCTCTGATTGTCTCTTGCCTTGAAAACCCCATGAAGAAGAAGAAGAGGAAGAGATTGGATTTATACCCCACCCTTCACTCGGAGTCTCAGAGCTGCTTACAATCACCTTCCCTTCCTCCCCACACAAGAGACACCCTGTGTGGTAGGTGGAGCTGAGAGAGCACCATTAGTTTGCTGCAACTTGATGGCATTTTCTACCACCACAACAGGAAGGAGACTAAAACTCCATCTGGTTCTTAAACAGCTGGCAGCCATCTTCCCACAATTCCTTTCCCCCTGCTGAAAGAGCCTCTGGCCATGCCCGGACTTGCACAACGGGAGGAAACCTAATGTAACCCGTCCCTTGGTGTCTCGTTGCGACCATTTGAGGATGCAGGAGCAAGAAATCCAGCAAGCCAAATTTGAACCTCCAATGCAAGCTCACGCCAGCTTGAAAAGATACACGAAGAGATGTTGCATTTGTCAAAACAAGCTGCTTTTGAGCGGCTTCAGGGGCAAGGTATTAAGATGCGCTGCTCAGGAAAAAACCCATAACAACAGGTAAGGGAGGGCAGCGCTCAGACTGGTGAAGGCCTATTTACCCTAACAAAGCAATTCCCTTCCCCTCCGGGTGCCGCCCCCCCCCTCCTGTCTGTTCTTGTTAATCACAAGACCCACTGATTCCCCGGCGCATAACTATCTCATCAAACTCTGAAGGAACGGTTCCTAGAGTCCCTCTTCGCTGACCTGGGGAAGCAATTTCCCTCAGGCAGTAAATTAGTTTGGGTGCCGATGACCCGTCTTGCTAATTGGCACGGCAAATTATCCGTATGTTAGGAATAGGTGGGACAGAAAGGGGGGGGGGGAGAAATAAGCAGTGCTTCTGAGTCAAGATGCATTTCTAATGATCAAAGGCCAGGCTAATAGTGGATACGAAGCTGGCTCTTGTCTCTACGGCATTTGCTCCACAAGGGAGAGATTTTCAGCTATAATATGGCTTTTCCGTGCTTTTCCCGTTCGATAGATGTGTGCCCGCAAATATCTCAGCGTTTATTCTAGTATGCTACAGGGCCCGGGTTTGTGCACAGTGTGTGTGTGGGGAAATAATCTACATTGAGAATATCTAAGGCTGCATCTATAGACTAGTGTGATGTGGTAGTTTGAGGCTCTGGGGAGGCTCTGGAAGACCCAGGTTCCAGTCCTCCCTCTGTCATGGAAACTCACTGGGTGGCCTTGGGCCAGTAATGGTTTAAAGTGGAGTGAACAAAAAAGTCCAAAGCTGGACCCCGTGGGTCCCCAGGCCTGTTGCCCACAAGTAACCAAATCTTCCTTTATATAGATAGTTGTGGCCTTTGATGCTTGGACTTAAGGTTTGTGCCATCTACCACAAGTCTTGGGAATGTATTAGATAGTTAAGCTAGTTTTCTTCTTTTTCTGCTGCTTTGTTTTTGTGCTGTGTTGCCTGTAGAAGAAACCTTTGTCTTGACAGAAACTAAATAAAACTTCATAAAAGTTTTAAAAATAAAGGAAGATTTGGTTACTTGTGTGCATTAGGAAAAGGCCTCAGCCTCTGTGCCCTGTTGTTGGCCCTCTAGAGGAACTGGTTGACCACTGTGTGAGAATGGATGTTGGACTAGATGGACCACTGGTCTTGTCCAATAGGGCTCTTCTTATGTTATTACATTCTTATCAGGGGAAGGCCTCGGCCTCTATGCCCTGCTGTTGGTCCTCCTGAGGAACTGGTTGGACACTGTGTGAGGCAGGGTATTGGACTGGCTGGACTGCTGATCTGATCCAGCAGGGCTCTTCTTATGTTCTTGTGAAGGCCTCGGCCTCTATGCCCTGTAGTTGGCCCTCCAGAGGAACTGCTCCACCACTGTGTGAGGCAGGATGCTGTACTAGATAGACCACTGGTCTGATCCAGCATGGCTCTTCTTATGTTCTTATAGTGTGATGTACCAACATGGACATCTTGATTTAATCTGGCAATGCCCTCATGTGCTCTTCTGCTACAGTGAAGACTAGCCCACAGCAAAGGCAATGAACCCAGCCCTTATCAAACCAGCCAACCAGGATGTCAGTGACTGCTGGCAAGTTGGATGCTGGTTTTGCCAGCTAACCATAGTCAAATTCATCTTTGGTCAGAATGGAGCCATAGGGGAAACCATGGTTTAACCATCCAAAAATGGGCCAGTCCACTAACTATGGCAAATAACATACATATGTGCCATCAAGTCACAACTGACTTATGGCAACCCCAGCAGAGAGCTTTCAAGGCAAGCGAGAACCAGAGATAAGACTGCAGAGCCTTCCTCGGTGGCCTCCCGTTGAAGTACCAACCCTGCTTAGCTTCTGGGATCTGATGAGTTCGAGCTATACCATGCTGCTCTCCCTCCCAAATATGGGTAAGTAGGTTACATCAAACCAGGATATGAGACCATGGTTTGAAGTTGGTTTATTGAGTACAGGTAGGCCTAGCTATGCATTACATTTTCCCGAAGGATGGTGGAGAAATGCATTATGGAGTTCTGTGTTTCCCAGGTACATCTGGATCAGAACCATGACACAGGAGGAGGAGGAGGAGGAGGGGGCTTCATCCTTCCTGCTGCACCAGGTTCCCACCTTGATGCAGCCTCAGGGAGATGCTACTTGCATATTATGGGCTCTGTGTGTACCAGCAGGCTACACGTTATGTTTCCCAGACGAGGCCAGCAATGGTTCCCTGGGACCATTTCAGGTCGACAAAACAGCACAACAGAGAAAGGTCTAAGCTGCCTTTTCTCCAAATGCTGTGATCCAGTGTTCCCTCTAAGCTGAGTTAGTGTGAGCTAGCTCACAGTGTTTTAGCCTCCAGCTCACACATTTTTGACTTAGCTCAGGAAGGATGGCTCCAGAGCAAACTAATTTAGGCAGTAACCAAATCACTTGCTCACAACTTTAATGCCAGTGGCTCACAAAGTAGAATTTTTGCTCACAAGACTCCACAGCCTAGAGGGAACATTGCTGTGATCCCAATCCAAATCAAGCTACTGTGTGCCTGAGAAACACAGAACACATCCCATCTCCCAATCTGTGGTCACCACAGAGGAAAACATGATGTGTAGGTAAGCCCATCTTGAGCCTTAACTGTGGTTTTGTGCAATGTGTGAATGCAGACATAGGGCTTTTCTACATTCTTGCTTTCTTCAATTGTGTGTTCCTGTTGCTCCTTGGTTATTTTCTTCCGCATGTGTTTTCCACCCTCTAGTGGTCAATTTGATATTATGTCTGGCATAAAAACTTGCAGTTTAAATCTGGAGGGAGATATGCCAGACATAAACCAATGTAATATCGAATCAACCACTAGATGGAGCAAAACACATACAGAAAATGACCCCCCCCCAAAATAATAGGAACACACAAGAGAGGAAAATGGGAATGTGGAAAAGCCCATATCCTACCTTGCTGGCCAATCCTTCCCTTGCTGAATCTTTGATAGGATCTTTGCAGGGGAAAGAGCAAAAGGAATGAAACCTGAATTTGTCAAAGCAAACCAAGTTTCATCAATTTTGGGATAGTTTCTACTAAATTCCGTTTTCTTGCAGCATTCCCAGATCTCTATGGCAGCAGCTCTCTGTTCTCCAGTGTCAACTTAATCTGACAGTGCCTCTCCTTCTACTGCTGAAGCCAGAGGAAGAACATAGAGCTGCCAGAGAGAGTTGCCAACCTCCAGGTGAGTCCTGAGGTTCTTCCAGAATCACCAGTGATCTCCAGACTACACAGATCAGTTCCCCTGGAGTAAATGGCAACTTGGAGAGTAGACTTTATGGCATCACATCCCTGTTGAACTCCCTCCCGTCTCCAAAATCTACCCTTCCCAGGCTCCACCCCCAAATCTCCAAGAATTTTCCAATCCAGAGCTGGCAGCCATCATCCCCACCACCTCCACCATCCCCACCACCACCACCATCACAACAACAACAACAACAGTAGAGTTCACCTCTGGAAGAAGAAGGGGAACATCTTGCCAGTTGTCATTGAAGCTCTTGGAGGAGTGCCTAGAAGTCTCGAGAAACACCTGAGCATTGAGCAAATAATATCAGCTCAGCCCCAGAAGACAGTGTTGCTTGGAACAGCAACAATCCCACAAAGATACACCTGCAGTCCCCAAGAACTTGGCTAGATCTTGAATTCCAGAACACCATCTACCAGTCAACTATCTAACTGTGACACTTCTTCTTCTTCTTCTTCTTCTTCTTCTTCTTCTTCTTCTTCTTCTTCTTCTTCTTCTTCTTCTTCTTCTTCTTCTTCTTCTTCTTCTTCTTCTTCTTTCATCATCATCATCATCATCATCGTCGTCGTCGTCGTCGTCGTCCCATCCCATTGTTCCTGGACAGAGATCTAATTGGAACAACATTTTAACTGATATTTTCTGTAAGTCATTTTAAGAGGCGAGTGGGAGGGCAAGAGTTGGAAAATAATAATAAACTTGAGGGATGAGTGTGGAAAGGCCTCCCATATCTGATCCAGAAATAACCCATGGTAAATAGATTAGTTTCTTCAGACACTCTCTGAAACCCTCCCAGGCGTTGGATTGGATCTGGCTTGGATCTGCCTTTCGCTTTGACTCCTTAATTTGCTTCTCTCTGTGTAAACAACCATTATGGATGCGTATCACAACTTAAAAAAAACCCCAACCCTGGGCACTTCTTAACCTATAAATTTAAAATTGGGCAGACATGATTTCATACCGTCCCATCCTCTGCTTTGCTTTATTTTCATTGCTTTGCAATGGATTTTCATGATAAATAATTCCCAACAAGTCCTGATGAATGGAGTCTCGACACCCATCCCTGTTATAAAGGTTCAGCTCCAATTCATATCCGAATTCCTTTAATCATTGGCTGACCTTGGCTGATGGCAGGAACGAGCCAACACATTCCCCATGTCTGTCCTTCTCCCAGCCCAAGATTTGTTACAGAAATCTGCCAGTTGGCAAAGGCAGACCGTATTAATAATACTCAGATTTATTGCTCGGGATCTCCACAAAGGGGTTGGTTTCCCCCCCTCCCCCAACCGCTGAGACATCCCCAATGAACTTAAGGCTACTAGGTTGTTGACTGCAAAGGCAAACTTCTTCCCAGTTGTCTGTCAGACTGTCAAGCGTTTCTCTGACAGCTAGAGATGAGCACTGAGGCATGTCCACAAAACAGAGACATGATGTGACCTGTTCTTCAAATGAACCTAAGCAGTGAGCTGGCCTCTGGGTCTCAAACTTAGATCCATAATTCTTTAAAAAAAATCTTTAAAGACTTTTCTTTTTGCTGATGGTCAGCTGTCCTTTCAGTTTGAGTGCTTGGGAGCAAGAATTTCCTCCGACCTCTCCTTAGTTTTTGCTTCCTGTTTTTTCTCCACTTTCTCAGGAGTAAGCTCCTTGGTGGCGAGTCTGTGGAGTTTGCCAAGTGTTGTGGCACTGATAACATTCTTTGCATCCTTTGGACCAGAGTCCCCAACCTTTCTGAGCCTGTGGCACCTTTCTGCCGCAGCGTGGTGGGCACAGCCACAAAATGGCTGCCAATACAGTGTTTAAAAAAATCTGTACAGCCAATCAAATCTCCAATGGCCAATCAGAAGCCTTGCTAGGCAAACGCTCCACCTGGCCCCACGCACTTTCTAAAGACACTTGGCAGGCACCAGAAGAGGTGTTGGGGGGGGGGCATGGTGCCCACGGGCACCATGTTGGGGACTCCTGCTTCAGACTGTAAGGGACCAGTGCTCTGATTCAGTGTAAGACAGCGCCACGTGTTCATCCTTTGTACCTTCATGTGTGTTTGGAAACACAGGAGGGTTGGAGGGACCAACCCCCCCTTCCTTCTTCCTAAATGGTGCTAATGATGGCAGGCAGGGCCATTTTTGAGCAGGAACGCACAGGAACGGAGTTCCGTCTGGCTCCTGAGTTGGCCACGCCCAGCAGGAACTCATTAGCATAATAGGCCACACCCAACAGCAGAAACTCATTAGGATTGGCTACATTAGGGGTGTGTGGCCTAACATGCAAAGGAGTTCCTGCTCCAAAAAAAGCCCTGGGTTTTGACAACAAACAAGGTAAACAGAATAAGAAGCAAAAGGGGTGTGTGGCTGGATTGCTACACTTCTGGTAACATGGGGGTGCGGCCTAATATGCTAATGTGCTGTGCTGTCAAGGGTATGGCCTAATATGCCAATGAGTGTCTGCTGTTGGGTGTGGCCTATTATGCTAATGAGTTCCTGCTGGGCTTTTTCTACAAAAAAAGCCCTGATGGCAGGTGATTCAGGCATTCTATCCTGCATGTCTGTTTTCTGGCTGAAGAGGAGAGAAGAAATGGGGCAGCACATTTGTGGAACTGACTTTCATTCTGAGGAAGACACGTGGAATGATTCACATGGAAGGGGAAAAGACCACCTTGGCAAAATAGCCACCAAATCGGGGGGGGGGGGAGGAATTCTGAACACTAACAACAGCCAGATTCGAGTCCAGTAGCACGTTAGAGACCAACAAGATTTTCGGAGCGTCAGCTTTCAGGAGACTCTCGAGAACTTGGACCCCGAAAATCCTGCTGGCCTCCAGGGTCCTACTGGATTTGAATCTTTCCGTTCTACTGCAAACCAAGATGGCTTCCCCTCTGAAGCTGAGCAGTAATAAATAATGGAGGGCAGTGGACTGTTATAAAGTGGTCTCGGCCACTGCGCTGCTTTGCCAGGCGTGGGAGAGCCCTCAGATGTAGCTGACGTGGTTTGTTTCATGCAGGATACATGCCATGTGGAAACCCTAAACCTCTGCAGGCTTTCCTCATCTGCTTGGCTATGTTTAAATGTGCTGGAGCATTTGGGTGTGATGTCAACATGCCGGAAAGTGCACCCCTCCCCGGGCCAATAGACAGATGAAGAAGACATCAGTCATGGTAAGAGCCAACCTGGTGTCACAGTTAGAGTGTCAGATCAGAATCTGGGAGACCCAGGTTTGAATCCCCACTCTGCCAGGGAAGCTTGCTGGGTAACCTTGGGCCAGTCACTGTCTCAGCCTAATCTATCTCTTAAAGGTAAAGATTCCCTTGCTCGAAAGCCAGTCGAATCCGACTCTATGGTTGCGGTGCTCATCTCCATTTCAAAGCCGAAGAGCCAGTGCTGTCCGAAGACGTTTCCGTGGTCATGTGGCCGGCATGACTAAACACCAAGGCGCGGGGAACGCTGTTACCTTCCCACCGAAGTGGTACCTATTTATCTACTTGCAATTTCTTGCTTTCGAACTGCTAGTTTGGCAGGACCTGGAACTAGAGATGGGAGCTCACTCCATCATGCGGCACCCGGGTCTCGAACTGCTGAACTACTGACCTTCCACAGCCTGCAGTTCAGCGTCTTAACCACTTGAGCCAACGCAGCTCCAACCTATCTCTTAGGGTAGGGTAAAATGGAGAAAGGCAGTACAATGTGCTTGGTGCTTGGGGGGGTGGGCAACAGTGGGAGGGCTTCTTGAGTCCTGGCCCTAGTGGTGGACCTCCTGATGGCACCTGGTATTTTTGGCCACTGGATGGGCCATTGGCCTGATCCAACATTGGCTTCTCTTATGTTCTTATGTAACGTCTGAAGCTGCTTTGGCTGTCCAATTGGGAAGAAAAGTGGGGTATAAATAAAAAAGATCCACATTTCTGCATCTTCTGTATTCTGCCAAAAACCAGGCCAGTGGACTGATGTATCAGGCTTGTAGGGCAGTAATTTGACCGACAGCCAGTGTGGTGTAGTAGCCACTGTCAGTTCAGGATCTGAGAGATCCAGGTTCGAATCCCCACTCTGCCATGGAAACTAGCTTGGGTGACCTTGGGCTAGTCACACACCCTCAGCCTAACCTGTGCAGATAAAAACGGAGGAGAGGGAAAAGACGTAAGCTACTTTGGGTCCCCACCGGGGAGGAAGGCAGGGTATAAATGAAGAAAATAAACAATCACCAAACACTTTCCCTAGGGCATGGATTGGGCATGAAAGGTTTGGTTTAGTGGTTAAGTGCGTAGACTCTAATCTGGGAGAACCGGGTTTGATTCCCCACTCCTCCACTTGCAGCTGCTGGATGACCTTGGGCAAGCCATAGTCCTGTCAGAGCTGTTCTCTCAAGGACGGTTCTCTCAGAGCTCTCTCAACCCCGCTTACCTCACAGGGTGTCTGTGGTGGGGAGGGGAAGGGGAAGGAGATTGTAAACTGCTCTGGGATTCCGAGTGAAGGGTGGGGTATAAATCCAACCTCCTCTCCTCCTCCTCCTCCTCCTCCTCCTCCTCCTTCTTCTGTCAACAATTGGCATTTCATGTATTTCTGCTCCTGATCTTGCAGGGACTTATTTTGTCAGTCTTATGAATAAAAATGGGTGGGGTTGGTTTTTTTTCTTTTTGCCTCCCATGAGATCTGCAAGGACAGCAGATTGCCAGTTTTTTGGATGTGTTCCTTAAATGTGGTCCTCTCTCACTTTTATCTATTTCCCATGTTGTTTCTTCCCCTCCCCTGCTGTCCCATAACCCTCAAATCTATTGGCCTCAGATAAATGAAGAACTAAATTAAAACTGTCATTTCAGCTCATAAATAACAGATGTCTCATCCATTTAATTATTTATAGTCATGGATTTTTTTAAAAAACTCTTCCCAGGCCCCGAAAATAATGTCCCACATTTTTTAATGTAGCTCTTGATAATTCTATGCTGAGAGAATGGTTCTCAACACCATCGGGACCACGAGAGGGGTGGGGGGGGGGGGGGGGAAGAAAAGAAAACTTTGACTGACTGGCTTATCTTTTGTGACTGCTGCTCTGTTCCCATGGGACTTTTTTTTGAAATTAAAATTTAAGTGAAATCTAATCACAACAAAATGATGTTCATACACTCCTGTTAATAATTTATCTCCCCACGATTGCCGCGCAGGTAATACGGACATTAGAGATTCACTCTCCATCTAGGAAGCACAAAAATAAAATCAATGCGTTTTTGTATCTGGTTTTTTTTGTTTTTTGGTCGCTTTCATCTTTTCATCTTGGAAGCGTGCAGCGTTTGGACAGACCACAGCAAGTCTGAAATATTAATGCTGAAGGAAATTGACAGAAACAGTGCCAATATATATACTTTTTGAAAAATCCTTCCCTGTACTCCTAAGGCACTGATAAAATTCTGTCACCAGGCTTAATGACTCACTTTCCTTTTCTAAGAATGGTTAATCTAATGAAAATTGGAATTAGTTACATAAAAGATTCATTGATGTGGTAGACAAAGGAAAACAAAGACCTATAGGATGTCATTAATCTGATGTTTAAGGGGAAATACTCTTCTACATAAACTGGAGTGTTGCTTTGCCTACGGAGCACTTTGAGACAGAATTACTCCTGCCTAAACCCATTGATTTCAATATGTTTAGAGTGGATTAACTCTCCTTAGAGTTGGGCTACAGAAGTTATTGTGAACAGGCTGGCTGGGGCCTCGCTTATAAGGGCCAAAACAGTCAAGATTTTGGGATGTCCATGGTTGGACCTTCCTAGTATTATAAAAAAGAGTAAAGTTTAAGAGAGATGCTGAATGGTATCGTATACCCTGATCTTCTGAGATCTCAGAAGCTAAGGAGAGTCACTACTTGGATAGCAGACCACTAATTGGGTTTGCCAGGTCTGGGTTGGAAAATACCTGGAGACTTTGGGGGTGGATCCAGGAGATGGCAGGGTTTAAGGAGGGGAGGGGCCTCAGCATGGCACAGTGCCCTAAAGTCCACCCTTCAAGGCAGCCATTTTCTCCAGGGGAGCTGATCTCTGTCAGCTGGAGATCAGTTGTAAAAGTGGGAGATCTCCAGGCCCCACCTGGAGGCTGGCAACCCTGTCACTAATGAAGACGCAGCAAAGGAAGGCAACGGCAAACCACCTCTGTTTCTCACTTGCCTTGAGAAACCTATTGGGTGGCCATCAGTTGGCCGCTTGATGGCACTTTACACTAGAGATCATTTTGGGGGGAACACGGGGGATTGCAGTTCCCCCGGGTGAGGTACGGGGGGGGCGGGGCACATGACAAAGCCCCGCCCCCTGCTTCCGGCCACCCCGCTTCCGGCCCTCATTCAGCCACGAGGAGGCAGGAGAAGAGGGAGGGTAAGTTGCTTCCTCCCTGCCTCTCCCCACCCCTGTCTGCCTGGGGCCAGGGAGGGCCTTCGCTGGGCTTCCTTGCACTCGTTCCGGCCTTGCAGGTCCACCGCCGGGGCCCCTCATGGGGCTCGGCAGTGGAGCTGCAAGGCCGGCGGTGGCGGCCGGGACTGTTGGGGTCGGGGTGTGTGGCCTTATGACACACTTCTGGTGATGTCAGGGGGTGTGGCATATGCTAATGAGTTATGCTAATGAGTTCCCCTAGCTCTTTTTCTACGGAACGACCCCTGCTTTACACACATAAATACAAAGTTTAAGAATGTGAGGCCTTGATTCGGATCAGGCCTCGGGGGTCTACTCTTTCCACCCTTGTGCTGTTTGCCTATTGAAACCGCCCCCTTCTGCACTCCTAATTGCCTTTGATGAGGGAAGAAAAAGATACGTCCTTTATTCCTTCTGTTCCAAAACAAATAGGGCAGGGGTGGGCAGTTTTGGTAGGGGAGACCACAGAGGGTTTGAAGGACTGGAATGCCTCTTGTATCCCTTTGAGGACCCAATTCTGAACTGATACCACTTGTGTGCATGGGGAGAGAGCTAGAGGGCTATCCCTTCTGCCCCTCTTTGCATGGATGCTAAGAGGAAAAGCAGGATGGACATATGAAGCTGCTTTATACTCAGCCAAGACCATTGGTCAATCAAGATCAGTATCCTCCACTCAGACTGGCCAGGGTCGTTCACATCAGCTACTACCTGGTCCTTTCAACGGGAGGTGCAGGGGATTGAACATGGGGCCTTCTGCATGCCAAGCAGATGCACTGAGCTGCAGCCTCTTTCCATGACAAGGTGCGGTCACTCACTGGTGACCTCAGAGGTTCTGAGCTCTTAGTTGGTATTTTTGCTTCCTGGATCCTAGTTCTTGCTGGGCTGTTGTGAGGGTAAAAACGGGCACAAACCTACCTGTGACGTTCTGAGCATCCAGGAAGAAGGACATCCGCCAGTGAAAATGGTGAAAGGCTCAGGGATTAACCATCTATATTGGTCTTCAGGGTACACAGATGGACCTCAGGAACATGGGAACTTCCCCCATCCTCTACCCACATGTTGACTTTTGAGTGCGTTGTTCACCATGAACCAAAGCCCAGACCAAGAAGATGAGAAACGATCAGTGGATTCCATTGATATAACATCAGCATGCAAGGCACACTGATTTGGGAGGGCAGTCTCCGTTCTCCTACTTGTGAATAAATCTGAAAAAGGGCAAGTCTGACCTGCAAACAGATTTCACGTTTCCAGGGTTCAAAGAGCATCCCCAGATAAGTATGATAATGATCTTTACACCACCTGATTTAAGTAGTGACACTGTCCTTTTAATGATGTTTCCCACCACCGAGGAGCTCCGGATTGCGGCTTTTCCCACCAGACCTTGCCCTTTGCAAACTTTCTTCTTTTTTCCCCCCCTCGGAAATATTTTCCATCATCCTGACATTTCATTTAAAATGAAATATAGAAGATATTCATGTTCGTGACAGGTATTATTTGTTTGACTTTGAAATATTCAGCCAACGCACATTAATGCGCCGCGGCTGAAGTGGTACAAGGGTGTGCGGCTGCATATTCATGGGCCGCGCGGCTTTTGGTCCACACGAGAAAGAGTCGCAACATCAGAAAAAGAGTGACCTTTTTTTTTTTTTGGTAGCACGAAAATCTGTCAGTGTTTGCATGTGGAAAGATGAATAATTTAATCGGGGGGGACAGGCAGAGCGACCTCCCTCTGACGATGTCTGGTTCCTCCCCCACAAATAAAATCAAAATCTTCCGGCTGTTTTTCTTGTATCATGAAGCCGCTGAAAAAGTACTGTATATGCAGGTAGCTATTCATGTAGAAGAAGAAGCAAAAATATGACCTGATGTGGTACGGTTTCATTCATTTTAAACAGGATTTGAAGTCCTGCTTCTTCATATACCTCCTTTATACCTTGCCTTTATCCCCCAAGGGGACCAAAAGGGGCTTACCCCATTCTTCTCTCTTCCATTTTCTCCTCACAGCTACTCTGTGAGGTAAGTGGAAAATGACAGTGTGTGATTGGCCCACCGTCACCCAATGAGATTTCATGGCAGAGTGGGGATCCGACTCCCAGATCTGAGTCGAACACTCTAACCATTATACTACCCTGGATCCCTACAAAATCTTATGGGGGGATGCAGGCCCAGGTTGTGGAAAGGGATTATTAGTTCTGTGAATCTTGAGGAACTGGGCCTTGGATAAACTACTGTGCCTCAGCCCACATCTGTACGTAGGGTTACCAGCCTTTAGGTGGGGCCTGGGGACGTCCCATTTTTACAACTGATCTCCAGCTGATAGAGAGCAGCTCCCCTGGAGAAAACGGCTGCTTTGAAGGGTGGACTCTGTGGCACTGTACCATGCTAAGGCCACTCCCCTCCCCAAACCCCACACTCTCCTGGATCCACCCCCAAAGTCTCCAGCTATTTTCCGACCCAGACCTGGCAACCCTATCTGTATTTCATACATTATAATTCTGACCCTTCTTCTAAAGATGGTCATGATGAGATTATCATGCTCGGAGGACAGAAGGAACAGCAGGGTGGAAACGCTGTTGTTTTGCTACTTAGATGTCTGCTTTAGAACAGAATAATATTTCTTTTATTAGGATACAGACAAGGAAGATTACTGTGTTCAATGCATTTTTGTCAAGGGCACATCAAGGACATACTGACAGCCCATCTAAACCATGAAGAGCCAGAATTTTTTTTTTAAAGGATTTAGTTGTCTTCTGCCAATATCAGATGACTGTAGGGCTGCCAGCCTCCAGGTGGGGTGTACAGAGATCAGTTCCCCTAGAAGAAACTGCATGTTTGGAAGGTGGACTCCATGACACCACATCTCTGCTGGGATCCCTTCCGAGGCATCACCCCCAAATCTCCAGGTATTTCCTAAGCCAGAGTTGGCAACTCTAGCTATTAGAGCCAAACGACATGCTCAGACAGTAGCATGATGTATGCTGTCTTGGGGGCGGGGTGGGGTTGCTATAGAAGCCTGTGGATGGAGGAAGAGGTTACCTTGGTCCACCCTCAAAGTCCAGGGCACTGGCCACACTGACGTCCGCCTTTATTTCTCCATCTTTATTTCTCCACTTTCTTCCTGGTGCAGTGATTAAGAGTGGCAGGACTCTAATCTGGACAACCGGCTTTGATTCCCCACTCCTCCACATGAAGCCAGCTGGGTGGCCTTGGGCCAGTCACAGTTGTCTCAGAACTGTTCTCTCAAGAGCAGTCCTTGAAAGAGCTCTCTCAGCCCCACCTACCTCACAGGGTGTCTGTTGTGGGGAGAGGAAGGGAAGGAGATTGTAAACTGCTCTGAGACTTCCTCAGGTGGTGAAGGGCGGGATATAAAGCCAACTCTTCTTCTTCTAAATGCACAACACCCGGCAATAATGAAGCCTGCATATGGAGGAAGACAATGCACAACACCCGGCATTGTCCAGAGTCCAATATTTGTTGTTGTTGTTGTTCAGTCGCACAGTCGAGTCCGACTCTTCGTGACCCCATGGACAAGATCTCGCCAGGCCTTCCGGTCTTCCGCTGTCCTCTGAAGTTTGCTCAACTTCATGTTCATTGCATCTATGACACTGTCTAACCATCTCATCCTTTGCCGTCCCCGTCTTCTTTGACCTTCAATCTTTCCCAGCATCGGGGTCATCTCCAGTGAGTGCTCCCTTCTCATTTGGTGGCCAAAGTATTTGAGCTTCAGTCTCATTATCTGGCCTTCCAGGGAACAGTCAGGGTTGATTTCTTTTAGGATTGACTGATTTGATCTTCTTGCAGTCCAAGGGACTCTCAAGAGTCTTCTCCAGCACCATAGTTCAAAAGCATCTATTCTTCGGCGCTCGGCCTTCCTTATAGTCCAACTCTCGCAGCCATACATGAGTCCAATATTATCCAAGTGAAACAATGGCCCTCCTACAGATATAATCTCCTTGCAAAGAAAGGGCAAGCACGCCAGGGAGTTGGCTAGGATAGAACTTTTATCCCTGATGCACTAGCTTTCCTAGTGTAGAAATTCGAACGCAAGGACTCCGGATCAAATTGCGCTTGTGTGCTTCAATCTAAGGAATGATTTATATGTAAAACACTCGCTGCAGATTGGCCTCAGCCATTGCAAATCCAATAGCCTATTGATTGATGCCTCTTCTTGGAGGAGAAGATAAAACCCATTTGCAACGGAATTGACAGGCTTTGTCCTCTGCGGGCTTCCCTATTATTCAAAGAACACCACATTTTAAGATAACCCGATTAACTCAATATTCTCGGATGGTGCTATGAAAATTTCCTTCCTTTTGTGGAAAAAAAGAAAAGAAAATTAGCTCTACATCAAACCATTAACTTCAGAAACGTCACCACTGGCTTATGCAGTCTGGGATGTTGATCACCCCAGGCAGGCTTAAATCCCCTGCCTTTGAACCCCTCTCTTGCTCCTCATTTTAATACCTGCTGGTTCTTGACTTGGGGAAGAATATGGAGGAAAGGCATTTGCAGTGTGAATGAATGCTCTGGTCGATGCAAAATTTCTTTCACATTTGCATCACAAAAGAATGGAAGCAAGAGCTTCTTTCAACCCTCACCTTCCCTAGGGCTTGGCTAGATTGTTATGTAACCATTAGGACTGAGCCCAGCTTGGATGGATGAACATTCGTGATGCAAAAAGACACAATCCTGAGTGACATGAAGTGCTTTTGAAAGCCCCCCCCCCAAATCCCTGTCTTTTAAAACCCTCTTTGGCTTAGTTTTGTTCATCTTTGTTGGAAAAGTTTGGGTGCCATATTGTTTTTGAAATGCAATACATCTTCTGGTTGAATAAGTATTCTTGCCAATCAGGGATCACATAACCTGAGAAATGAGGTCATAATTCCATATATCCAATCAGATTTACCTAACAATTAATTCCATAAAGTGAAAACAATGTTTCCTGAACTCACTCTAGAATAGGACAGCATTTCCCACCCCATTTTGCTCTCCCGTAAATTGTCACTGAAATGCTGGGGGGCCGCAGGGGTTGTTCTGTTGAAGGTGAACTTTTTCGTGAAAATGTGCTCCCCTATGTTGGCTCAGTTCATCTCAGAGCACAATGTAATGTTGATCTGTCCTGTTTGGTCCAGCTAGAGTTTCCAGCACTACCTCAGCAAATGCTGGGAGGTACTGAGGGTAGTGCCTGGAGTAGGTGGAGTTTGGGGGAGGATATGACATCCCTTCGGGGTGAAGCTCTAGGAATTTCCCCTAATATCCATGGCAAAGATCATAGAGACATGTGGAAATTCCTAGAGCATCATGACAGAAGCCATCCCCCCCCTTCAGTTTCTGAGGGCAGGGGATTGGGCTGAGAGTTGGGGGGTTATCCAAGGCAGCTGGGCAAATGGCAAGTCTAGGTCCAGTAGACATTTCTTTAGCTGCCTTTGAAGTGGAGGCCTTTATCTGAATGGTTTGGATGAAGGAATTGAGGGAATACTTATTAAGTTTGCAGATGATACTAAATTGGGAGGGGTAGCAAATACAGTAGAAGGCAAAGTCCAGATACAGGACGATCTGGACAGGCTTGAAAACTGGGCTAAAACAAAAATGAATTTCAAAGGGGATAAATGTAAAGTTCTGCATTTAGGTAGTAAAAATCAAATGCATAATTATAGGATGGGGTGAGCTGCTTATGGCCTGCTCAATCCCAGGTGCAAACTGTCCTGTAGTTGACTCAGATTGCTGTGTATCCTCCTCAGCACTTACAGTAGGTGCAGATCCTGATGCTTCTTCAGCTCTTAAAGGCACTGAATCCTCCCCTCTTAGGCTGTCAGGAGCTGGCTCTGGGGCTGAGTCAAGGGCAGGCATGACAGGAGGAGGAGGAGCCCTCAGCCAATGGAGAGAAGGCTTTCTCTCTCTCCTCTTGAAGCAGGAAATAGGAGAGACTGGGGGAAAGGAGCTGTGAAGTTACAAACAGGAACCAGGAAGCAGCAGAGAGTCATCTGCTCTTGAGCTGGACTGAAGCTCTGTGTGGGCCGGATCTGGCCCATGGGCCCTATCTTTGACGCCTCTGATCTAGAGGCTACAATCATGACACTTTCCTAGCAGTGAGCCCCATTTCTTTATTTACTTACCATATTTATATTCTGCCTTTCTCCCCAGTGGGGATACAAGACAGCTAGCGATGCAACAGAATGAACAAGATTTGTATAATATGGGCCTTGCTCCTGAGTAGACCCGCTTAGGCTTACTCCCCAAATCTCTGTGTTTTCGTAACAGTGTGTTTCGTCAGCCCACGTTAGGAAACCATATCCTTTTCTGTACATATCATTCATGTCATGTTTGTAGTTCAGTTTTTTGATTAAGTTAACGTTTATTGATAATTGAGTATCTGTCCTTGATCTTACTGAGGACTGAGAAGCAAAACAGCGAAGAATCCTTTGATGTCTCCCCAGGGAGAGTCGTCTGTCTCCCTCAATCATTGTCTTCTGTCAGCAAGTGAAGACTTCTCTGTTTCATTGGATTTACCTCACTGACCTTCCTTCTGGTTAATGTGTTTTTCTTTTTGTGTTGTTTTAATTGTTATATATATGTATACATATGCGTGTGTGTGTATGTATTTATGGGTGGGTAGGTAGGTAGGTAGGCAGAGAGATAGACAGATAGATAGACAGACAGATAGATAGACAGATAGATAGATACATAGATACATTAAAGCTGATTTTAATGGTTGGTTGCTGCAGGGGGGGGGGCTAAATTGGGTGACAAGGTGGCATAAAAATATGTTAAATAAAATAGTTACACTGAGCAAATAATGGAGGTATACCTAGTTTGAAAGATGTACAAAATGTGTATTTCTGGTTTTAAAAAGATTTATTGGTTTTTGTGACATGCATTATAATTCCTGATGATTTTTATTATCACCTTTCTTGGTTTCGATTGGTTTCTCCGTGAGCTCTGCATGCAAAGACCATGGATTGTTCCCTTGCCAGAAGATTGTTCCTTTGACAAAAGAGATAGTGTGGGTAGGTATGTAGATAGACAGACAGACAGACAGATAGATACATAGATACATAGAGAGACAGTTTGGTGTAGTGGTTAAGTGCACAGACTCTAATCTGGGAGAACCGGGTTTGATTCCTCACTCCTCCAATTGCACCTGGCTGGGTGACCTTGGGCAAGCCGTAGCTCTGATAACAGGTGTTCTTGAAAAAGAGCAGTTTCTATCAGAGCTCTCTCAGGCCCACCTACCTCACAGGGTGTCTGTTGTGGGGAGGGGGAGGGGGAGGGGAAGGCGTTTGTAAGCCGCTCTGAGACACCTTTGGGTAGTGAAGGGCGGGGTATACTTCCAATCTTGTCTCTTCTTCTTCTTTTAATTCCCTCGCCCCAGTCACCGCTGCTCTCCAGTGCACGTGCTTAGTAGCCCACGCTGGTCCCACAACCTTTGGAATCAGCTTTTCCAGATTTTGAAAGTACTACTGGAATGCAGGGTGGGTGCAGAACAAATAAAGAATCTGGACCCATCAGCACCTTTCATTGGTAGATCACTGTGTTGCCCTGCACGGCGCGTATAGCACTCTTATGGACTTATATAGTTCATAAATGATAAAAACTAGACTGTGCAACCAGTGTGCAAAAAGGGACTGAACTGTGTGGTGACCCAAAAGTGATGCCAGCTGCAGACACACACCAGCAGAGGAAAAGCCTTCTCCTGAGATGATGTGCCAATGGTTCCGGGGGGCGGGGGGGGTTACCTTGCCATCTCTTACCAGCAGCGCAACAGGAAGAGAGCCAAGTTCCCTAGCCACATGAATTGCACACAAAAGCCAGCAACCATTTGCTATAGAGGAACGCCCTATTCTGCAAAAGGGACTTAAAATCCTGAAGAGAGCAAAACCTTTCCTTCAACATGCAGGAGACCCCCACCCCACCCCACCCCTCTTCACCTCCACCAGAGACTCTTAGGCATAACAAAAGCTTTGCATCCATGAGTGGATTAAGGGACTTGCTGGCTGACTCATCACTCAGCTCATCAGCCAGCCCAGCTAAACTCATCAACTCATCAGCCAGAGCCATTAAGAGACAATGACCCTGGACTCAGCTATTGTTCTCCAAAAGTGCCCACTGGTAAAGTGATCAGATTCAACATTGCCCAACCCTGCCCCATCCTCCTGCAAAACCAGTTTCTCCTGCAACCAGTTTTTTTTAGGAAACTTCCAGGGGGATGGATCAGGGAGGGGGGACGGACCAAGGGGATGTCACAATGGTGGTGGCCAGTGAAGCCCCAAAAGGGCATAAAACAGCCTGGCCATGTGCTCTCTCTCTCTCCCCAAACCCTGCCCCATCCTGCTGACTCTCAGTGTAGCGCTGCCCAGAGTCGTGTGTTCTGCTGGTTCAGAATACGACCATTATTTCCTTATAGTCTCCTCATTTTTCCTGTGGACCACTTCATCTCTTCAGGACAGGCAAGTATCACCCAATCAACGTTTTTACCTGCTCAAGCAAATGTCGCTATCACTTTCTAACTATATTTCTTAGGCCTGTGTAATTGTGAGTGTGTTTGAATTATTGTATGTTTGTGAAGAACTCTCAGTAAAGAATCCATTTCTCTAAAAGACTTGGTTTCTGTGTTTATTCTTGGTTTTGCTGGAAAAGGTGGGACCTCTGTATACATAGGCTTGTGTCCCCTCAGATGCCAATTGCTCTTAAATATCATAATTTCCCATAGTTATTAATACATTAAGCAATTTGGCTAACAAATGGATCTAATGCCAAATGGATAATGCTTGCCTTATCAATGCAGAAAAACCAATGTTGAAAAGGCATTGCCTGTAGAAGGGAAAATGGCATGAAAATAAAGAATCATGGGTTTGATCTGCACCAGAGAGAGGCTGAATTGAAATGGAGGTTGTTCAGATGAGAAAAACGAGGGATAAGGAATCTGAAACCATCCCAAGATGCCACCATGCACTGCCTCGTTCCTTTGAGTGCAGTTTAGATATCAAAACACAACTGTATATTACCAGAGGCCATAAAATCTTCCACATTTTTTGGGGGAAAATGAATCCTTTGTGTATATACCTATTATTTTGCTTAAATGTTCAACTGGACTCTTAGCTGTACATCACTGCAGGCGTTTTCAGCTCGCAGCTTTCAGAATGTCAAAGCCGGCTATTTTTAAGAAGACGTTAAAACGTCACTTGAGAGTGCAACACTTGAGCAAGAACCATGGGTACGTGCCAGCAGAACCAGAACTGGTGGAATGCAGCAATAAAGATTTAGTGGGCAGAATATGCCATCATTTTAGGAATTAGCTATATACTAATACTGAAGTCGCCCCCTGGCATGCGGATACCTGAATCCGTGCATCAGGGGCACCTGGGGGGGGGAGATTTTTGTGCACACTTGGGGCAGTTCCCAGGTGTGCACAAAAAACTGAAAAAAATATCGGGGGGATACTTAAATCCCTCCAAAAATAACAGAGCGTCCCCTGCACATGCGCAGGGAACTCTCTGCAGACTGCCCCGCCGCCGCCGCTTCGGAGCTGGGGGGGGAAGACCGGAGCTGGGGGGGAAGACCGGCGAGGCTCCCCGCACCGCACACCACCGGGGGTGGAGGAGACGGGGGGAACCAGCGGGATGGGGGGGAAAACTTACCTCCTGCTGCTGCTTCCTCCTCTTCCAGATAGGTGTGGAGCTCCCTCCCCGCCTCCCACGAGTATCGCGGGTCCCGCCCCTTGTATGTTTCTAAAAATGATCTGTGGACCGAAAGACCAGACATGGGTGTGTCCCCCTTACCCAAGTCACACCTAAGATAATTTAACCTAGATGCCATTTGATTCAGGAGACAGTTACTTAAGTTTCCTGAACAATTAATTAATTAATTAATTAATTATCATATGGCATTGTGTGTAGTATAGCCAGGAGATCCTAAGATTGTCTGGCAGCCTTAAGTTCTAACTCTTTTAGTGTTATGCACCACTAGGTGGCGAGCTAGACTTTTTTTGGAGGGGGCTGAGAGAGCTCTGAGAGCTGTGACTGACCCAAGGCCACCCAGCTGGCTTCATGTGGTGGAGTGCAGAATCAAACCCGGTTCTCCAGATTAGAGTCTGCCTCTCTTAACAGCTACACCATTCTGGTTCTCATTTCAGCATGGTGTAGTGGTTAAGAACAGCAGACACTAATCTGGAGAACTGGGTTCAGTTTCCTGAACAATGGACCAGGAAAAGATGAGGAACGGAATGCTCCCAGTGCACTGAAGACTGGACCTTGCACACATGAAGCTGCCTTATACGGAATCAGACCTTGGGTCTATCGGGGTCAGTATTGTCTACTCAGACTGGTGGTGGTGCTCTAGGGTCTCAGGCGGAGGTCATCCACATCACCCACTACCTGGTCCTTTGCACGGGAGAAGCTGGGGATTGAATTTAGGATCCTCTGCAGTCCAAGCAAACGTTCTACCACTGAGCCATGCTCCCTCCCCAGTTTTAGGTTGTGCTGATCTCTGTGGTTGGTGGCCAGTCACGTTTGGCTGCTCTGGTATGGGCAGGACATGCAGGACCGTGTAAAGGAAACAAAATGGGAAAGAAAGCTGAAGTGAGACTATGGAAGGAAGGGACAGTAGAGATGATTTTAATTCCTCTTCCCTGCTGTTTTGACCTCCCACCCACCCACCCCCTTTTGATTTTGCTTGTTTTTTTGTATAAATCGATTCTTTATTTTTTGCATTATTTCCTGGAGGAGCAGAGGCTGGTTATTGATGATTTATATTCCAGCTGTACCCACAGGCCCCCATGAAACATCCATCCATCGATCAAGTCATCTATCTGTCCTTGTCTCTCTTGCCCTCCGTCCCTCCATCCATCTATTTATCTATCCTCTATCCAATTTGGGGCATGCAGCTTCTGACTCATATTTAATGGCAGAGTACTAAAGAGGAAGACAATCTACCGCTCCTTCATTAGTCAGGATGCTTGATGTCGTTTTGGCTCCAGATCAAGGAGGACTTTTTTGTCTTAGGTCTTCATTTGTCTTAGTTTTGAGAAGAGAAGCGGTCTCTCTGGTAAAGGGGAAAGTATTCTCCGGGGCTTTCCCCCTACCACCAGTTGACAGATACAAAATCGGATCTCTCTCTTCTTCCGAGAGCTGGGAGTTCCATTTAATATATTTCATTCCTATGAATGATTCCCAGTACTCCGCAGCTTTGCTGTCTGGCTTGAAACAAGAAAACAACAACAACCGGTGTTTGAATCCCCAGGATAACTGAGGTCTAACTAACCATCCGACTCTTGAGTGCTTGGTCAGAAGAAAAGAGTGTTGCCATAATATTGTTTTTGTGCCTGGAGAAAACAAGAGTGGCTGAGAAATTGATTGGGGGGGGGGGAAGAGGGAGGGATTCAGTGCTGCAGCTAGACTGGTACTTGGAAGCCTGGCTTGAATTCCCTGATGAAGGTCGCTGGGTGACCCTGGGCAGCTTGGAAATTCTCAGAGCTCAACGAGATGGAATGCAGGACATCTGAGATCTGAGAACCAGCGTGCTGTTGTGGTTAGAGTTTGAGGCCAGGACCTGGAAGATCTGAAAATTTAAATCTCCATGAAGTTCCCTGGCTGACCTGGGGCCAGTCACTCTCTCTTACTGTGTGTGTGTGTAAAGTGCTCTCAAGACCTAGCTGACTTATGGAGACCCCAGGAAAGGGCTTTCAAGAGAAGTGAGAAGCAGAGGTGGTTTGCCATTGCCTTCTTCTGTAGAGCCTTCTTTGGTGGTCTCCCATCCAAGTACTAACCTTATTTAGCTTCTCCCAGCAAGGGACTTTCAGGGCAAATGAGAAGCAGAGGTGGTTGGCCATAGCCTTCCTCTGTGGAGTCTTCCTTGGTGGTCTCCCTTTCAAGTACTGGTTCTGCTTAGATTCTCCTAGCAAGCGGCTTTCAAGGCATGTGAGAAGCAGAGGTGGTTGGATGTAGCTGATGGCCTCCACAGCTTAGAGGGAACATTGCCTGTAACCCCAGGCTTAGTTGAGTGGTAACTTAGATGTCAGTGTAACCAGCACAGTGTCAGCTTCTGAGGGTTTCAGGTCCATGAGAAACTTGTCAGGCAATCTGAGATTCCTCTTGGTAGTGAAGAACAGGGTATGAATCCAATCTCATTAGTCAACAGACCCAAATATCAACAGTACTACGACTGACATTTCTTTGGAGAGCCAATTTTTTAAAACTTAAACTATATAGGTAGGTACTTTGTTATTAACTTAATTATGGTACTCCTAAGGCGGCCTTTGCTGAAAACGTCCTCGATCTGATTGAGGTACGTTCACTGAAGTCGACCCCTTCCAACTCTCCCTTCCCACCCCTTTTTAAAAAAGGTTGCCCACAACTTTAGATTAGAAAGAAAGAAAGAAAGAAAGAAAGAAAGAAAGAAAGAAAGATGGGGAGAGCATAGAGGGAGGGAGGGCAGAGAGACAGAAAGAGGGAAGAAAAAAACAAAGCGGGACAGCGGAGCAGACAGAAGAAGGCAGGCAGAAAAGAAAGAAAGAAATGGTAGAGCAGAGACAGACAGATAAGACACATGAGAAAGCTGATTGACTTCAGTCTTAGAACTCTGCACACATAGAATTTTATTACTTCAACCAGGAAAAAAACCAACAGTAAAAACATTAGACGATGTTCACTTAACTTAGCTGTCCATAATGTAATATAAGTCATAACATCCTGAAACTTCTACTTTGATGGCTACCAAGTACCCACAGAGATATAATTATTCAAAGCTAAACACTAATGACAACATCAAAATGATCATGCTTGTTTCCAAGATAAAGTGCATGCTCTGTTGTTGACTGCAGATTGAAGCTTGCGGGATAGGTCAACCATTCCATGGAGTGACCAGCTTTTGTGTGGATGAGGATGTCGCAACTCAGCAGATTCGCTGTGGCCATGATCTCTGCATCAGTTGCCCAGACTCCATCATGAGAGATGCCAGAAGTGCTCACATATTCACTCACATTCCGGTTCAAGTAGTCCTGTAGTTTCTCTGTCAAGTCAGTGTTCATGTGGTGGATGACTTTATTTCTAAGAAGGGAGTGGTTGTCCTCTGATCCTGTCAGGATGTAGCTGATGTCCCAGAAGTAGCAGTTCCCATCACCTTTGGTTTTATACGTACGCCGTGGATGCCCAAGCTCCCTTGTGCGTCCACAGTACACAACCTTTACAAATGAAAGGCCAAGAGTGGTGCTAAGATACTTTCTTACAGAACTTGGTAGTGGGTTAAAAGTCTTCATCTGCTGGCATCTCTGTGAGATGTTGATGTCATCATTGTCTGGTCCCTCACGTGGTCTTTTGAGTGTCTTCTGCTTCAGGCTGTCATTTGCAGAGTCACTAGGATAATCATCATGGGACTTGGGTGGTGGAGAAGCCTCTTCTTTCTGGAAAAGCTTAAGGTTGCTGGTGTGGTAGGTGTTGTTCAGCATCTTGTCAGTCTTACTGTTCCTAAGTTTTACACGTCCCTTGGTCAAGGATTCCACAACTGAGTAGGGTCCAATCCAGCGTGGTTCCATCTTTGAACCCATGCGACGAACACAGCGCTGATTCTTGATGTAAACTATGGAGCCAACACTGATTTCTTTCTTGCTGTTGTGTCGACGATCAAAGCCACGCTCCTGGTATTCCTGGGCAGAGTGGATGTTGGTGCTGACGGTTGAACGGAGCTTTTTATTAATGGTTGTCAGTGTATCCAGTACATCAGGGTTAGCTTCATCTGAAAGGGGCATGGAGCCCACAATGTCAGCCTCTGAGGGCTTGAGGTCCATAGGAAGCTTTGCCTTCCGTCCATACATGACCTCAAATGGAGTACACTTGGTTGAGGCATGCACAGATTTGTGATACGCAAACAGAACACCAGGGATAAATTGGTCCCAGTTGTTGCCTTGGTCATTGACAAGCTTACTAAGAGATTGTTTGAGTGTTCGATTGTTATTGGGGAAGTATCTCTCTTAGTAGGAAAAGACAGCAGCCCCAGAAAGCAGGCCTGGGGGGTTAATCTGGCCTGGGGGGGGTTATTCTAGAGTAACCCCTGTTACAGCCGGCCAGATTAACCTGGGGTTACTCTAGCCTAGGCCAGAATAACCCCTCCGGGGTTATTCTAGGCTAGGCCAGAGTAACCCCGGGGCTACTCTGGCCGGGGGGGGAATCTGGCCTGTTACACCGGGTCTCCCAGATTAGAGTCCGCGCACTTAACCACTACACCAAACTGGAAGTTACCAGTCCATACATATAGGTAGAGGGTGAGTCGCAAATTAGCATACAACATAATGAAGATGTTTTAACAGATGCAAAGGCCAAACAGGATCAACAAGCTAAGTTTACATGGTCACCATTTGTTCAAATTTAATTCCAAAGGGAAAACATGGTGACGCAAATAAATCTGTCAGAATTGGAGATTGATGTGTAAATGTATCCTTCTTAATTGTGGAATGCTGAGAGTAATTAACTGAGACCGAAGACAGGCAGGCATTTCCTTGAAAAACACTTCCTGGGGGCACCTTCTTTTTTGGGGGGGGATAGCTCCAACCCCATAAATTCAATCCTTACCACACTTGGTGGGTAGGTAGAGGACAGACAGTTGGAGAGCCCCATGAGTTTGGTGTCTCTAGTATGCTGGGGGAAGGGCTAAAAATTCGTAACGGTTGGTGGTTTGTAAATGGGGCACATCACAAACCATGAACTGAGCCACATTTTCCCAGTTTGTGCCCATCCCTACACATGCACACACAGCTCTCTTTCTCTCCTCCTTACATTTCCAACCTTAATATTTTTGAGCATCTTTGTCATTGCAGCTGTTAGTGGAACCAGAGATCTTTTCTGATATCTCACTCACCCTAGGAAATGTAATTAAGTCTGCATAACATCTCTGATCCATTTTTTCTTGGCCATCAAGTCACAGCCGACTTATGGTGAGTTAGTGTTCCCTCTAAGCTGAGTTAGTGTGAGCTAGCTCACAGTTTTCTAGCCTCCGGCTGACACAGTTTTGTCTTAGCTCAGGAAGGATGGCTCCAGAGCAAACTAATTTATGCAGTAGCCAAATCGCTCACAACTTTAATGCCAGCAGCTCACAAAGTAGAATTTTTGCTCACAAGACTTCACAGCTTAGAGGGAACATTGGTTGCGACCCCATAGGGCTTTCAAGGCAAGAGACATCCAGAGCTGGTTTGCCATCACCTTCCTCTGCGTAGCAACCCTGGACTTCCTTGGTGTCCTCCCATCCATATACTGACCATGGCCAGCCCTGCGTAGTTTCTGAGATCTGCTGAGATTGGGCTAGCCTGGGCCACCCAGGGCAGGGCTCAGCTCCATCCGGCTAGATCTCCCCCACTCCCTGCATTGGATCTTTGCTTCAGGAAGAGGTCTCATGAACTCAAAAGCTTGCAAGAACCAGATGGCAACACCGGACTCTGACAGTCCTAAGAAGAAATCAGTCCGAGAGTGCGTTCAGACGCACCGTTTGATCTGGTGTTGTCATGCTTCAGAAACGGATTTTATCTGCACGATCACAGTCAACATCTGCCTCCTGTCCCCAGCCGTTGGTTTCCGGCTCAAAACCACTTTAATCCGGAGTATTTTGTTACCAGGTCCCAAAGTGGTGTTTTCTCAGCTCTCCCGTTTAAAGCCGCATTCCCCCCTCTGTGTGATCGCTCCTCCGGTGTCAAGCCACTTCTGGTTTAAACCCCCTCCCCGCTCGAAAGCTGCCTGAGGCTTCCACTTTTCGCTCACCATTTTAAAAAATGCGTTGGCAGTGTGCGCATAGGCGGAGCGCCACCACCGTGTTTAGAAAGCTGACATTTAAACGGTCATTTGTTTTAGCGTTTAGGTGAGTTCGGTATCTCACGGAGGCCATTTTCGTGTCAAACGTTTAAAGGGAAATCTTTTGTTGGAGGGGTTGGATTGATTCGCCCTGGTGGTTCTGCACATGCGCCATGATATTCCCCCCCCATTCTATGGAGGGGTGCCTATGCGCATGCGCAAACTGAGAGGGAAAAAAACCCCACCGATGCAAGCTCCTGCGTGTCGGTAGTGTAGATGCCGGGGAGCGACATGACTGCGTGGTGAGGCAGGATAAGGGAGGTAAGTGTGATTGCGATTATCCAGATCAAATATAATCCGGTTAGAACCGGAGCAGTTTAACCCACTCCCAGCACGCCGTCTGACCGCACCCCAAGATAGACTACTGAGAAATGACCAATTTGGCTGGCTGGAAAAGCAGAAGGTAGAGAAGAGAGCTAGTAATGAAGGAGATGAGGAAACCTCTCTCTCTTGCTCTCTCCCAAGGGCCAAGGAGCAAGCGGCTTCCATGGAGCTTTCAGGACCTCAGTGTGAGGGTTCTGGCCACTGACAAATCCTCAGGACAGAAGACTCAGAATCAAACTGGGAGGAAGGAGAGAGCATGACCACAAACCCTGCCTGGAGGAAGCAACCCATGCCTCATGGCAGCAGCTGGAACATCCGTGAAAAGCCAGGATGATCCAGGTGGGAGAGCAGCAATAAGATTCTCAAAGGCTGCGTTCACACGGGGAATTTGATCCGTTCCCCTTGCTGTTCCCTTATGGATTTAAAGTGCACAACCAGACAGCAACATCTGTCTGTCGTGCCTGAGTCCATTCCCCCCTCCCCTTGCCCCGTGTTTTTTGATACCTGATAAAGTCCAGTCCCGTTGGTCTGAGCCGCTTCAAAAATGGATTTCCTGTCGGGCTTCCGGTCTGGCTCCCGCGCATGGCGGACGCTTCCTCGGGTCGCTCCCGAGGGCGCCTCGCCCGCCCGCGGTGGAGGAGGGAATCCGCACGAGCGGAGACCCGAACGAGCCCCTCAGAAGAGAGGAGCTCGGATCCGGGGCGCTTTAGGGCGCACTAGGGGGGAGTCGCTCTTTCGGCCGAGAGGTCGGAGAGCGAGGCTCCCGCCATGCCCTGCCCCAATGGACCTTGCTGCGTGAGCGACCCCGAACGGGGTTTAGCGGAGCCACCAGACGTCACCGAGTGATAAAGCGACCATCCGCAAAAATGGAAAAGAAAAAGAAAAGATCGGCTTAACTGTGAGTTGTCAAAATGCAGAGAAAAAGAACTGAAAATTGTTTCCCCCCCCCCTCCCAGCGAAAAAGGCGAAGAGGTTAATCCTCCATCTATACAAGCGCAAAAGAAAAGGAGGGGGGGGGATGAATTGAGCGGACAGTGATGTTTTCCTTTGATGTATTTGAAAGCGAGAAACTTGTCTCTCTGGAGCACATTTTAAGAACTTTCTAAAAGTAAACAAAAAAGAAAAGATGTCGGAGCTGGGCAAAAGCGAGCGGAGAAGGAGGGAGGGACTTCCGTCTGGGCGTTTGTTTGTGTGCAAGAGCCGGCTGTTGAATGTTTGGACTGTTTATGGCTGTGAATCCGACGGGAGTTTTGCAAAAAAGACAAGTTGGAATTGTGACAGCGAAAAGTGCCTGATAAGCGCTTATAAGTCAACAATTGCGAGGAGGACCCATAGAGAGTCTGGGAGCGAATATAAAAGCGAAAATGAAATTGATACCATTCTCGAAAATGGGGACCTCCGAGGCATGAAAGGAAGAGGATTTATAGTACATGAACTGAGCGTATTAACAACAACCCGAAGGAGGATCTAACAAGCCGGAAGGAAGACAACAGAGGAAGCTCCTCCACGTCAGCGATAGTAAAAGTACCCAGCACGCAAGAAGCGGTTCTGAATGTGCACAGAAGAGACCCTTTTTATTAACAGAATCTCAAAGGAACATTACTAACATATTAACAGAGAATACATGTAACAGGACTAAGAAAAGAAGTTTGGCAACACACAGAAGAAGCCCAAGAAGATTAATTGGACATTACTAACAGTTTAATTTACCAGTTTATATATCACTCAGCTTTCTCTTTCTCCCACTGTCTACCCCTCCCTTTTTTTCTTTTAAGCGAAATACCTCCCCTTTTTAGGGGAGCCAATAAAACCTTTATTTAAAAAAAATGGATTTCCTGTCGTCTAGTCACTCTGTTGCACAGCCAAGCAGTCAGGCAGGTCTCCCTGAACTCTTGCTTTCTGGACGCCACCCCCCCTCCCCCGGTTAGCGAAGATCGCATGACTGAATATATGCACCTCCCCCCCCTCCCAGGGGGGCTGTTCAAAACCTTGTTTTCTTTTGAAAAACTCTCAAAGAAAGACACCCCTTTTTCTGCAGATTTTTAATATCATTTGGGGAAGGGGTAAATGGAAAAGATTAACAGGAGGATGGCAGTGGACTCCATTTCCCAGCAGTCTCTTCACCACTTGTGCGATTGCTCTGTGGACTTAATTTTAAAAGAAAATGGCCACCAGACCCATGAACTCCATATACCAGCATGCTGAGTGCTTCTGGGCATGCTCCTAAGGGCAAACTTCTAAAAAAAATGGCAGACGGGCTGACTCCCTGCTTTCTGCCATCTAGTCATGCAAGGAGGGGCAAAACAGCATTGAAACGTGCTAAAACGGGTGGGTCTGGTCAGGATTCTCTGCCACAAAATAACCTGGCTTAATTTGAGGCGGGGCAACAGTGGATTAAACTGCCTGTGTGAATGCAGCCAAGGAGATGTTTTTTCTGGTCAATGCAAAAGCAGCATTTGGTCTACCAGTCTGCTTGTGGAAGGTGCAAAGATACAGAGGGAGAAATACTGTACAGTTTAGGGAGCCGGTTATACACACAATGCCCTAAAACAGGAACCAACATCATGTTTTACCCCCTGTGGAATGTATTATAAAAAGGATAATGTGTGCTTGAAATGATTGTTAAACACAATTGTCGGAAAAGAAGCAGGTGAATGTCGGCATAATCTCGGAAATAACCTGTAAAAACGTCGGCCACAGTCAACAGGGGCAGTCCTGCCAAGGATAAATCTGTGGGTGAAATTTGCCCAAAAGGGTTTCACCTCCTCCCTCCGAGTCCCCGGCTGACTCTCCTGCCTGGCCTGGTAAATTATTCACAATGCATCCGATAGAATTAAATATTTGTGGAGATTTGAGTTTGGCATTTCCACTCCCTGGGATGAATATGCATGGGCCAGGCCAAAGGGAAAAGTACACATTGCTTTTCACTTAAAATATTTACAGGAATTTGGAAGTGAATTTTAATATTTACCAAAGGTGCCAGATGGAGAACCCCAGAGAACTGCTCAATATTTATTCTTGGGGAATGGTCAACACGAACAACACAGGCCTCCTTTCCATTGCTCCGACTCCAACCGGGAGGTGACAAAGTGCACTTGAGGGTTGGGGTCTTGTTGGGTAAAGATTTATGTGACCAGCTTGCTGAGTAGAGGGGGAGAGCGCTACCTTGTCTCTGGGGCCCTATAAGGTAAGCATGCACAGGCGCATTCCAGAGAATCCCTTAGAATTCCTTATGCCTTAAAGTGAAATTGAAATGAACACTTTTTGTTCAGTCACTGCCTGTTGTGCAGTGCTATGATTTGCATAGCTTATTAATATTAAGTGCTAGAGGCATAGCTTATTAATATTATGTGCCACATTGGAAATGCTGAGGGTCTGCAAGATACCAAGCAATGGGGGCTACCACTAGCTAGATGCTTTGTTCTTTGAAATCATGGGGCAGGACCCAAGGATCCATTCCTATAATAGCAGTCTCCCCCCCCCCCCCCCCTCCCCAGCGGGGGGGGGGGGGGTTGCAGGAGGAAGGCTGGTGGAAGAGCCTTTTGCATCAGGAGAAAACTCCTTGTTTCGAGGAAAGCACTGCTCTTAATAGCACAGGTCCAACCCATGTCAATACCACTGATATCATCGACCAAGGCTTATGAGTATTTCTCCGTCCCTCGCCATCACATGTGAGTTTATGTGTGTGTCTCTGTGTATATACAGTCGGATCCAGAATTTAAGAACAGACCAACAGTCCAACTGTAAAGTCTCTGTCCCCTCCTCAGTTGAGACACCCCAATGTGATCCCCAGTCTCCTCTTAGTTGTTTTGAAAGGCACTCCCTTGAAAGGACTAAGTACAATAATGATCCCTGGGATAAGTTTTAGAAAGTGCATCTGGCCTGCCATGTCCTTGGCACCTGCCATCATGGAGGTAGGATGTCACTTGACAGCTCTGACCACACCCACCTCACCACGTGTGCCCACTCACCCCCACCACCTGAGCAGCCTCTTGTCTTCCTTCTCTTGCATTAGTTGCTCATGGGCTGGATAAGAACCATGAATGGGCCAGTTTTGGCCCCCGGGCCATATGTTTGACACCCCTGCAGTGTTGGATGGTCTACAAGCAGGGCATATAGGTCAAGGCTTTCCCTTTGTGGCCTTCTAGTATTCGCTTCTGAACATGGAGGTTCTGTCTAGTTACCACGACTGATAGCTATCAATATAAGGAGTGTGGGTTTTTGCTATGTTCCCCTCCCCCTAGTAGCCTCATCCTTTTTTTTCTGGTGCCCCCCGTAGGGGATTTTTTTTATTTGCATTTTCTATAAACTACAAACTATAAAACTACAATGAAAATAGGGAAGGAAACTACATACTATGGGAGAAAGTAAAGAAAATCCTCTAAAAACCCATGAGATGGTGGTCATACAAACTGCTTATCAAAATTAGCTTTTAGCTCATAATTCAGTTCAAGTTCATTGAATGTGGTCATCTAGCAATTAATTTATACTATTAATATGACTTTAAACATATCTAATTTTTGACTTCTTAAAAAGCAATATAAGACTTATAACAATACATTTTGAGAACTTTCAGAGTGTGATAACATCTTATTTTTTATACTTTGGCTTTCTCAAATGATAGCTTGTTTTCAGGGCAGCTGCCCCTAGTTTAGAGTCTGAGTCCTCGTCTGAAGATGCCACTGCTCCTTCTTCACTGTCTTTAATGCTGTCCTCTTTCTCAGCTTCAACCTCTCCTTATGGACGACTATTTAGACGCAGACATTCTCGTGCCTTTTCAACATAGTCCATTTTTTCTTTCTTGTCCATAAATTTGAAGATTGTACCTTCGGGTACCAACCATCTGTAGGGAATGTTTTTCTTTTGTAAAAATATCACCAAGTCTCTATATTTCCTCCTCTTCCTTCTTATTTCAAATGGGATGTCCTTTAATACTTTTATTTCTTTGTCTTTGATCTTCAAGGTAGATCCATTTGTCGCTTTGAAAATTTGATCTCTCACTTGTCTTTTAGAGAATCTTATAATCACTTCCCCAGGCAGATTATTTTTTCTTGTAAATTCTGGATACAATCTATAGATTGTACCTATTTCGCTTTGTAAGGTGTCTGTTTTTATATCTGCCATAGGTCCTAATGCATCACACATAGTCTGTTTCAGATTCTCTGATTTTTCTTCAGGAACACCTTGAAATCTTAAGACAGAGCTTGCTCTCTCCATTTGTAGCTGTAACAATTGAGACTCCTCCATCAATCTCTTTTTTTCCATCACCTGCAATTTTTAAAAGCTTTTTGGTGTTGGTATTCTCTTCTTTTACTTCTTGTTCAATTTTATCTGTTTTTTTGGCTATTTCAGTCAATTACAATTGCTGTGCATAGAATTTGCTGTGCAGTGCTGTCACTTGTTCCAGCAGGGGTTGCAATGCTTCCGTCAGCATCTTTTGTAGCTCTGTAGATGTGTCCTGTCTAGGGACAGGACCCGCTGGGCCAGCAGTTCCAGCAACAAGTTTTGGTTTTACTTCTTTGTCTTTCTCATCCTTCCTTATGGGTGCCATGTTTGAGATTGTTTATTCTTTATACAAGTTATCACAATCCCTGATTCTACTAGCACAGCTTGGTATGTTCTTAGATGCTTTTAATTTCAGTCTCTCTTGCTTCAATATTCCACCCCCTTTTCACTTAGATGCAAAGTTCACTTAGTCTTTCTTATCGGGGGACAGGGGCGTAGACTTTCCAATTTCCCGGGGGGGGGCTGGGGCTGGGCCAGAGGCATTGCTAAGTCATTAAAAGAACTGGGACCCAATGACATCATAGGGAGGAGCGAGTGATATTACAGGCATGGTTACTATCTGTGGAGGTGGACCCATGTGGGATTTAGGGATCGGCTCCCCAGAAATTTACGGAGGCCTAGGAACTGCCCTAGCAATGTCCCTGGGCTGGGCTAACCCCAGGAACAGTTGCCTTCTTAGCACACTGCTTAGAAACTTAGAAAGCCTCCCACACACCCACACTGGAATAATAACATAATATCAGGCCATACCACATTGCAATAAAGCCCCCACAACTGTATACAGAAATACTGAGCTTCCCTACTATTTGCAACAACTAGCCCACAACACAAGAAGAAGAAGAAGAGATTGGATTTATACCTCGCCCTTCACTACCCAAGGGAGTCTCAGAGCGCCTTACAAACTCCTTTCCCTTCCCCTTCCCACAGACACCCTGTGAGGTAGGTGGGGCTGAGAGAATTCTGACAGAAACTGCTCTTTTTCAAGAATGGCTGTGCCAGAGCTTGTGACTGACCCAAGGTCACATCAGCAGGTGCAAGTGGAGGAGTGGGGAACCAAACCCGGTTCTCCCACATTAGAGTCCGCACACTTAACCACTACACCAAACCATGACACAACCAGGATCAAGACTCCTAAGTGGACCAACAGACAGGCATACACTTCTTTGAGAAACTGAGTATTACATTACAACACCTCTGGAACATTACAGATCAGTAGAGGCAGCACTCTGCACAGTGGTCAGAGTTGCAAATTGATGTGGGGAGACCCAGGTTTGTATTCTCACTCTGCTGGCTGAGTGACCCCGGGCCAAATCTCCCCCTCTCTACCTAACCTACCCCACAGGGTTGTTGTGAGGGTAACACACACACAATTTTTAAAAAGGTGTTCAAAAGTGAGCTGGGTGACCTTGGGTCAGTCACAGCTCTTTCAGAATTCTCTCAGCCCCCCCCCAAATAAGTCTAGTTCGCCACTTAGTGGTACATGATGCTAAAAGAGCTACAACTTCAGCCTGCCAGACAATCTTAGATTCTCCAGGCTACTCCACACACCCTGCCATATGATAATCAGTCATTAATTAGGATGGGGCAGTGGTTAAAGTGTCAGACTAGGATCTGGCAGACCCCAGTTCGAATCCCCACTCTGCCATGGAAGATCATTGGATGACCTTGGGCCAGT
>NW_015175369.1:1037264-1037417 GCF_001447785.1 Gekko japonicus
GGCCAAGTCAAAAGCTTCACACCTGCACACTTAACACCATATTTTTGCTCCTCCAAGGTAAATCCAGATGTACAGTAAGGGAGAAGTTCCAGAGTACCTAAAATGAAGCCCGTGATATACACTGAAGAATACAGGCTATGAACTGGAGACCCT
>NW_015175369.1:1037570-1037711 GCF_001447785.1 Gekko japonicus
TATCACCTATGCACACACCACTTAGCAGAGACATCACAGTTAGAAAAATCTTTTCACGGTCAACGAAACCCACTAGAAAGTAAGCCAAATAATTGAATGCATTATTTAAAAGCTTTTCATTTCAAAAGAGTACATAAATCA
>NW_015175369.1:1038911-1042932 GCF_001447785.1 Gekko japonicus
AGCCGGCAGGGAGGGAGGGGGGCGCCTGTGCCTTGGCTCCCGGCCGGATTCCCTTCCCTCCCCCGGTCCCGCGCCATGTTTTATGCATAAGGGCGAGAGGCGCGTAATTTCATCCAGTGCCGAGGCTGCTGCGGGGTGGTGGTGGAATCTGCGGATGGAGGCGGGGCTCGGAGGAATGGCTGCACCTGAGTGGGCTCCGCTGGCAGAACAGGCGGCGCCGCGGCGAAGAAAGGGGGCTACTTCCCACGCCCCTGTGGACTAGCCACAAAAGCAGAAGGCATTAAAACGAATGCCAAGGATGCCTGCTTGGAAGCAGTTGCCCCCGGGGGAGGCTGAGCACCTTACTGAAATTTTCGGTGGGGGCTGAAGCCCCGCCGCCCCCCTGCAGATTACGCCTATGTCGGGGGAGAGTCCCCCCCCTCGCTTTTAAAGGGTAGGTTTCTGCTTAAATTTTTGGTGGTTCTTGTTTAAACTTCAGCTCACATTTCAACGATAGATCCGCTTCTCTTTGCTCGGCCACCAAACGCTTGCTCCGGTGTGCGCTTCTAATTCCCATTTGAGACGCACCGTGGCGAGACCTTCAGGGCATGGAGAAAGCCCCCCTTCACCAGCAGGATCACCGGAGGAAGAGCCTTCTAGCGCCCCATGGCTAGGAGCCTCCTGCAGAGGCTCCGGGGGTGGTGCGGACGATCGTGCCCCCTCCTCACCACAGGCTCTGGCAGACCTGTCCTGGAGGATCGGGAGAAGCAACTGCCATGGTGAGTGCCAAAACCAGAAGTCTGCAGCCTCATCCTTTTGACCCCCAGAAAGGAGCCTCTCCATGTCAGGGGACCCACAAGGAACCTACCAGTCATGCAGGCTGTAGAACCACAATTGAGGAGGGAGAAGGAGGCAACCCCCCCTTCCATCCCCTTCTGTAAGTGCAGCTCTGCTGATTGGCCAGGTGGGTCCCTTGAACTTGGTAGGTCAGAAGGGAAATGCTGAAATTGACTAACCTCCACCACAGCTTCTGATCAATTTCATTCTGTAGCAAATCTGAAGAGGTATTTCGATGTGTTGCAGATGCGGAATGCACTACTGCTTAAAAAAAGAAGAAGGAATGCACTTTGTGTTCTTTAAGCCTAAAAAAATCCTCCTTGGAGGGTCAATCAATCAATAATTCATTATGGTCATGGAACAGCAGAATAAAAGATACATTAATAGAGTGGTTATAAGAACTTAGCCCTTGCAGGGTCAGACAGTGTTGGCTGGGAACAGAAAGGCTTGCATGATTTTTTTTTGAAAAAAGAACGGCACAATAAATAGTAGATAGGAACACATCTGGCTAAAGTGACATTCACATCCCTTACCGAGAACAGTTTTAAAAAGTTGTTTCCTGAGAAATGTGTTACTCATCACCACCGATGGGTACTATCAACTAGATGCCTGAAAACAGCTGCGTGCACATCTGTTGCAGAAGCGCGCCTTGAAGCACTACGGAAACCTGCCAAACTAATTTGACAGACACCTTGGCAGGAGACACCGGTGGAGGGGGGTGGGAGAAAAAAGACGTTAACTGTCTACAGTACTTCCTCCAAGTTGCTGAATAGGCATCACCTGTATACACCTTTGAGATAAAGTCAGGTGCATTTGGAGGACAGGGTTGTGATAATGAAATCCCGTTTAGCTGTGCCCAAGGAATTACTCCCTTTGAGTTTCAGAGGCAACCGATTGTAAGATTCCAGGGGTCTTGAACTAGGGACTGTGTGCTGCAGGATCCAGGTGCCGTGTTCTCAGTGCTAGTGTGGTAGATCTTGCCAGAAGGGAGAGCATTGGCCTGCTGCCATGTTGTATTTCAGCACCACCTCAGTCAGTAGCCAGAAACTGGTCCTATAGCTACTGGCTCAACATGACTTGAGTGACAGAAGAAGAAGAAGAGATGAGATTTATACCCTGCTCTTTACTACCCAAAGGAGCTGCGGTGGCTCAAGTGGTTAAGACGCTGAACTGCAGGCTGTGGAAGGTCAGTAGTTCAGCAGTTCAAGACCTGAGTTGCTGCATGATGGAGTGAGCTCCCATCTCTAGTTCCAGTTCCTGCCAACCTAGCAGTTCGAAAGCAAGAAATTGCAAGTAGATAAATAGGTACCACTTCAGTGGGAAGGTAACAGCGTTCCATGCGCCTTGGTGTTAATCATGCCGGCCACATGACCACGGAAACGTCTTTGGACAGCGCTGGCTCTTCGGCTTTGAAATGGAGATGAGCACCGCAACCCTAGAGTCGGACTCGACTGGCTTTCGAGCAAGGGAACCTTTAGCTTTTACCTTTACAACCCAAAGGATTCTCAGAGTGGATCACAATCTCCTTCCCTTCCTCTCCCCACAACAGTCACCCTGTGAGGTGGGGGGGGCGCTGAGAGAGCTCCTTAAAGGACTGCCCTTGAGAGAACAGCTCTGAAAGAACTTGTGACTGACCCAAGGCCACTGTTGGATCCCCAAGCATCGAGAATAAATCCACGTTTTCAAGAAAAGCAAAATTTATTTCAAAGCATTGGAAAGACACTCAAACACGTTCTTTGTTAGAACTGACTACAAACGGTTAGGGCAAGCATAATAAAGGGATTTGAAACAGATACAGAACCAATGGGTCACTTTCCCGCTGGCGGGTGAAAGGAAACGGTTGCGCGCTCATTCCCTGAGAACCAGGCTATCTCCAGACATAACACAGGTGCAGTTCTCAGGCTCTAAAAGCAACAAGCTGGCAATGAAGCGAACTCCCCCAATATGTCCTCCAGTTGTTTGGCTTAGGCATTACAGCAGAGTAAAATAATAGCACACAGGAAAGGGGGGGGTAGCAACTGTACAAAAGTACCTGTAACACAGAACACCATGGCAGCTTGCTGACAGAGATCCGGAAGTCAAATCGGGAAAAGAAAGGGGACCACTGGATCTGTCGTTGGTTGAGGCGATGGGTGGTCTGGAGGTGTTCTAGGTTCCAATGGTCCATGAGCACCTGAACGGGATGGCAGGCCCCTTTGAGGTAGTGTCTCCATACTTCGAAGGCGGCCTTGATGGCCAGTAGCTCCCTTTCCCAGATGGTGTAATTCCTCTCAGCTGTCGTCAGTTGGTGAGAGTAGTAGGTGCAAGGCTGGAGAGGCTGCATAAGCCTGTCCCGTTGAGAGAGAACTGCGCTGATAGCAATGCTAGAGGCGTCAGCCTCCACTGTGAAAGGGAGCTGGGGATCGGGATAGCACAGCAGCGGCCCTGACGTGAAACAGGTCTTTAGGATGGCGAAGGCATGATCGGACTTGGGGGTCCAGAGAAATGGTTCTTTGGGCCGAAGTAGCCAAGTTAAGGGGGTGGTTAACGAGGCATAGGTGGGGACAAACTGCCTATAGTAACTGGTGAATCCAAGAAGCTGTTGCACGTCTTTGCGGGTGCGAGGCTTCTATCTTTTTTGGGTCCATGAGTATCCCTTGCGGGGATATAATGTGGCCGAAGAACTCAACCGAGTGCAGATGGAAATCACGTTTCTCCAGCTTTGCGTATAGCCCATGGGTCCGAAGGCGCTAGAGGACTTGACAAACATGCTCAATGTGCTGGGCGGGGTTGTTTGAATAGATCAAGATATCATCCAAGTAAATGATGACAAAGTGGTTGAGCAGGTCTTGGAAAACGTCATTCATGAGCCTCTGTAAGACCGCGGGTGTGTTGGTTAAGCCAAAGGGCATTACCAAATACTCGTACTGGCCGTATTGAGTGCCAAAGGTTGTCTTCCACTCATCAACCGCCCAGATACGTACCAGGTTGTATGCACCTTGGAGATCCAATTTAGTGAAGATTCAGGCTCCCTTAAGGCAATCTAATAGTTTGAGGATCAAAGGTAGGGGGTACTAGTCTCGTATTGTGATTTTGTTAAGGGCCCGATAATCGTTGCAGAGTCAGAGCTCACCGCTCTTTTTCTTAATGAAGAGGACTGGTGCTGATAACAAAGACGTGGAGGGCTGGATGAATCCTCTTGTCAGGGTTTTTTCCACAAAATCCC
>NW_015175369.1:1046664-1072247 GCF_001447785.1 Gekko japonicus
ACATCGTTGACGGTTCTCATCAGGTCCCGCACCGATTGTTCCAATTCAGTCAAACGCTCACCCGTCCCCTCCGCCGGAATTTGCTCGTGTTGCCGGTACATCGGAGGCGGCTCGTAGTCACCCTCACTCGGAGGGGCCGAAGCACCCTCCTGGGTCCCCGCCCGAGCCCCTTCCCCAAGGGGTTCAAACATCCAGTCCTCGACTTCCCGTCGGTACATCATCAAACAGACTCTCCCGAAGTCCACTACCCCTACGGGAGTAGATTTCTCTGGTGCCTTTGGCATTGTACAAAGTCCAATCATCCTGCACCGGTACCGTCCCCTTGTCAAACAGACTCTCCCGAAGTCCACTACCCCTACGGGAGTAGATTTCTCTGGTGCCTTTGGCATTGTACAAAGTCCAATCATCCTGCACCGGTACCGTCCGCGGGCCCCATCGCGAAGGCGTCGGTGGCGGCCAAGACAGGTACGCAGGTAGCCGGGGAATCGCTCCCCCCACCG
This sequence comes from Gekko japonicus, assembly GCF_001447785.1. Classification (NCBI taxonomy): domain Eukaryota; kingdom Metazoa; phylum Chordata; class Lepidosauria; order Squamata; family Gekkonidae; genus Gekko; species Gekko japonicus. The sequence goes on from NW_015175369.1 coordinate 1,047,165, forward strand.
CACCCGACGTGGGTACTGTGGTCGTGGTGATCAACGCTGTGGAGGTTGTAGGGACCGATCCTGAGTCCCCCTCCGTTGTAGGTAGGGTTCCCTCTGCCCCGCTCATGACCACGTCAGATTCGGGACGATAGGAAGGAAGAGAGTTCTAACAATATGTTGGATCCCCAAGCATCGAGAATAAATCCACGTTTTCAAGAAAAGCAAAATTTATTTCAAAGCATTGGAAAGACACTCAAACACGTTCTTTGTTAGAACTGACTACAAACGGTTAGGGCAAGCATAATAAAGGGATTTGAAACAGATACAGAACCAATGGGTCACTTTCCCGCTGGCGGGTGAAAGGAAACAGTTGCGCGCTCATTCCCTGAGAACCAGGCTATCTCCAGACATAACACAGGTGCAGTTCTCAGGCTCTAAAAGCAACAAGCTGGCAATGAAGCGAACTCCCCCAATACGTCCTCCAGTTGTTTGGCTTAGGCATTACAGCAGAGTAAAATAATAGCACACAGGAAAGGGGGGGGGGGTAGCAACTGTACAAAAGTACCTGTAACACAGAACACCATGGCAGCTTGCTGACAGCCACCCAGCTGGCTGCATGTAGACAGAGTGACAGAAAAGGCCAAGAGGGCTTCCCTTGGCCCTGCCCAGTTCTGGACTCTTGGTGCTTTTCTTTGAGCCAAAGCAATAAGCCAAACCACACATTCCATACAAACATGCGTAACCAGATCCTATCCTCTTTTCCCGGAAATCGTTCCGGAGGGTAGCTGTTTTGGTCTGCAGTAGAACAGTTAGAGTCCAGTAGCACCTCTGAGACCAACAAGATGTTCAGGGTATCAGGTTTTGAAAGTCAAAGCTCCTTTTGTCAGACACAGAGGGTACTTTGACTCTTGAAAACTTCTACCCTTAAAATCCTGTTGGCCTGTAAAGTACTACTGGGCTCGAATCCGATTGTTTTCTTGGAAACGTCATTTCAAACGGGAAGAAGTCTGTAACTTTCTCCCGTTCTCCGTTGATTAGTTCCAAAGTACTTCCCCAGGTTTTCTTGGAAATGAACATTGAGTACATGCAGCACTTCTGCCCTGGTTGCTCTCCTGTTTCCGGGCACAATTTAAAGCGCTGGTCTTTACCTTTAAAGCCCTAAAGCAGAGGTGTCAAACTCATTTGTTACGAGGGCCAGATCTGACAGAAATATCACTTTGTCGAACTGGGCCATGTTTGCCATAAAACGTAATGCCAGGTACCGGAGATAGAAACTGCATAAAGGACAGCAGCTGGTAAGCTCCAAGTTGGTGTATCCTCACTGCAAGGCCCCATGGGCTGGGAGGGGGGTGCAAAGGAAAACCCACATAGGCAAACTGGAGAGCCAGCAGTGCAGCACTGGGCAGATGCTCCCACACTGCCTGACAGCTGCAGACGAGGTTGTTTTGCTGTGTTGAAGCCACAATAGAATGGCTCTCGCCCAGCACTTGCTCCCTTGCATCAGTTGCTCGCAGGCTGCATAAGAGCCCAGGCCTTATGTTTGACACCCTTGCCCTAAAAGCTTGGGGCTAGGGGACTTGAAGGACCACCTCCTTCCATACTGTGCAGCCCACCAGGTAGAGAGCCAGTTGGGTGTAGTGGTTACGAGCGGCGGACTCTAATCTGGAGAACCGGGTTCGATTCCCCACCCCTCCACATGAAGCCGGCTGGGTGACCTTGGGCCAGTCACAGTTCTCTCAGCCCCCCTCCCAAATAAACCTAGCTCGCCACAAAAGGAACTAGAGTTTCAGGCTGCCAGACAATCTTTGGCTCCCCTGGCTGTGCTACACCCACCGCCATATGATAATTAATTAATTAGCCCACCAGGTAAGATCCACTTCACAAGCGCTGCTCTCCACGGCGCTGCCAAAAGTCTGTGGACTGTACTGTACAGTCCACTTTGTTTTCTACTTACATAATGCTATTTTCTGGATTGTCTATCATACCATGTCTAATATGTAAGCTTTGACAGTGAAGAAAGCAGACAGGAAGAAAGTGGATTCCTGAGATACAGTTAATTACTGGGTATGTTGTGTCTTTGACACCTGAGATAATGTTTTTAAATTATTGGTTGGATGATTCAGTTCCTCAAATTAGGAAAAAAATGATTGAGATCCTTTTAATAGCGGCTAAAACATCAATAGCCACGACTTGGAAATGTCCAAAATGCACCAACAGTTGCTTTGTGGCACCAAAAGTTATGGGAAATGTATATTATTATTTTTTTTTAATGGGAAATGTATATAATGGACAAGATTACTTATCAAGTAAATCAATACGAATCTCATCAATCCTGTTTGGATGTTGTTGAAGTTTGGTCCATTGTGTTAGAGTATTTGATGCGACTTGAAGTGCTTCTGAATGACTTAAAATCTTTAATTCTAGTATAATCGTGTAAAATGCATAAGTGGTCATGTCTGGTACTGCTTTGTTCCTATAGATTTGGTGTTTATTGACCTGTAATGATAATTTGTAGAATGTATTATATGTATTGTTTATAAAATGTTATTTTTTTTTAATGTGCTGTTCGAGGAGAGTCTTACAGAAACCGCGGACTGCCAAAAAGACAACTAAGTGGGGTCTAGATCAAATCAAGCCTGAATTCTCTCCCAAGAAGCTAAAATGACCAAACTGAGGCTATCGTACTTTGGTCACATAATGAGAAGACAAGAGCAGTGTTCCCTCTAAGCTGAGTTAGTGTGAGCTAGCTCAGTTTTTCAGCCTCTGGCTCACACATTTCTGTCTCAGCTCAGGAAGGACGGCTCCAGAGCAAACTAATTTATGCAGCAGCTGAATTGCTCACTCACAACTTTAATGCCAGTAGCTCACAAAGCAGAATTTTTGCTCAGAAGACTCCACAGCTTGAAGGGAACATTGGACAAGAGTCACTGGAGAAGACAACAGTGCTAGGAAAAGCGGAAGGCAGCAGGAAAAGAGGAAGACCCAACAGGAGATGGATGGACTCAATGAAGGAAGCCACAAGGGCCACCATAGGTTTGCAAGACCTGAGCAAGGCTATAAACAACAGGGTGTTTTGGAGGTCATTAATTCATAGGGTCTCCATAAGTTGGAAGCAACTTGATGGCAGTTACACACACACACACACACACACACTTACGTCTTCAAGACTGCAAGAACCCTGGTCCAATTACATTGCTTATTAAACGTCTCGTCCTTCTGGCTGCATTGATTTACACTGAAATCTGCACTGAGATGGTGAAAAGTACGCAAACGGAGAGTGATTTCAGCAAAGCGTACTTCATTCTATCCGGAACAAGACGACTTTGGCCGGCTCGCAGGCCGGCTTATAGCCCCCGAGAAACCGCCACCCAAAACACACCCCTACTTCCCTATAGGTTATTTACAGTGGCCGAGAGTCCCATAGGTTCTTGGCCGGGAACCTAGCGCCCTGATTGGAGCGGGCTAGGATCTGCATAGTCCATTTTCTCCTGGAGCGAAGCTCGACGTTTGTCTCTGGACTTGTCTGGACTGGATACATTACAGATGGGGACCGTAAATAACGTACATAAGTGAATTCCAGACCAGTGTCTCCACTTGTGGCTTGCTAGTACCAGTGAGACCGAGGAAGCTGGGGTGGGGTGGGGGGAAGAAGCCCTGCTGACTTATCAAAAGCAAGAGATACCTGTTGTGCATCATGCATGTGATGGGTAAACCCCATTCCCGTGGATTTGGGCTGTACAACTGGAAACCGGTTTAGGGATATATAACACAGCCACCTGTCTCTCTCATCGAGCAAATGTTAGCTGTAAGTGGTGGTTGTATTTTGCAACAAGGAAGAGGGCTAATTTACACTGCGAGTGCCGATTGATTTTACAATTCCAGGTGCAGTGTTTTGCATTTCATGTATTCTCATGGGGCTTTCCAGTGGCACGACCTCCAAATGCGCCGATTGTGTTGCAAAATGCTAAAAGGAGACGGCAAATGATTTTATGAGAAAAGAGATAATTGCAGTTGTATACGGTGGAATATCCCAGTGAGACGGGGAACATGAGTCATATCTAATCCGTTTAGAAAAATAGCTGTTGGCTATGAAGGTACCTGAAATAATATTTGGAGAGTTGGTGATTCCTGAGGCTAGCAAAATGATGTTTTTCTTTGACGTATAATCAGGCAGCTTCAATCAACTCCCTCTGTGGTCACTGTGCTGATTTCTAGCATGTGCCAAATGCTAGGTTGGGAAAGGTGAGGGTGGAGAGTGTTGCCACGTCATGGCAGACTTATGGTGATCCCGTAGGGTTTTCAAGACACAATATGGACAGAGGTGGTTTGCCATTGCTTGCCTGTGCATAGCAACTATCATACACTTGCTCCTATATTTTTGAGCTATGTAGGTCCTCCAACTCAGGACCTCAGTGTATGCCAGGGACTCAAGGTTAATTAGGTAGCGTGCTCAGATATCCTGAGTCCCCTCTGTTTCCCAAGGCTATCAGGCTCAGCTTAGGAGAGGCGAGGAGGGCACATAAACAGTCTCTACTGCCCAGAGATTCTTTCAGACTCCCAGCTTATAAAACAAAAAGGTTTATTTATAGGGATTAAAACAAACAGGGGGAGTTTGCACATAAAATAGACAATAGACAAATCCTAAACCCTAACTATGCTAGCTTATCCTAAACAAATGGTTTGCTGTTCCTTTCTTCCTGGAACTCCACCTCGTTTTGGCTCGGCTACTTGCTTCAGAGTGAACAGTTCAAGAAGATCCTTGCTGCGGCTCTTAGCTTCTTCAAGGCCACATGCAGCACTCCTGGCATTCGTCAAGCTGTCGCCTTCAGTCTCCTGGCTTGCTTGGAACATGTAGATGTGTGTGTATTTGGCAAGTTCATGAGTCTTCCTTCATTCTTCCATCATGAATCTTGATGAATGAATTATTCTGCCTCTAGGACTGAATCTTATTCCTTGATTCCCCAATCCCCGTCCTAGACTAATTGGGGATTGCTGCCTTAACCAGCTGTTTCCCATTTACTTAGGTCTTAGACGTACTGATACTGACTAAACTTACAGACACTGATCTGAGATGATCCTGCAAGTTAGTATCTCTGGCATGACAGCAACCCTGCGCTTTCTTGGTGGTCTCCCGTCTGAGTACTAGCCAGGGCCGACCCTGCTTAGCTTCTAAGATCTGATGAGATCAGGCTAGCCTGGGACATCCAGGTCAGGGCAGGAAGGGTGGAGCCTGCTTATAATTTTCTCATCCAACCCCCCCTACAGTTGCCTGGGTACCGGCCCAGTTCAGCTGATGCTGCCTTGCATTACACTGGAGTGAGGGGAATGAGCCTACAGCATTCATGGCTCAAATGGCACATGCAGAACAGCAGATGGAGGGCACTGTAGCATTCGCTGAACTTCCTCTCTCTGGAGCAGTGTCTGCCTGTATGCTAACACGTGCTGTCTATCTGCAGTGTGTTTCTGCCTTAAACACAGTCTGGTCTACAGTGCCCTTGCCTGCATCCCAGTGGGTGCAAGCATGACATTCACCCTCAAGCTTAACTGACACTGCCTGAGACACGGAGAACAGAACAGCAATCAAACAAGGGCCCCTGTGCTCATCCAGAAGTGACTCCCAACTCTCCCTTCATCCTCAAGTTGGCAGTTAGTAGCCCTGATCTGAATAGCCCAGGCAAGACCGATCTCGTCAGATCTAGGAAGCTAAGCAGGGTTGACCCTGGCCAGTACTTGGATGGGAGACCTCCTTCGAATACCAGCAGGGAGGACAGAGGCAGGCTTTATTCAACCACCTCTCTAAATATCCTCCAGGCCCCCAGTAGGGGTCAGTCACCAGAGGGGTCAACGTGACTTCCCGGTGCACACATGCACACATGCACACATACAATACCAACAAATGCAAAAAAGTTGGCAGTTAGCGCAAACAACCCCATTTGAAAGACAGACCTCTCTCACAGTGATTATTCGTAACTCCCCTGACTGGCGAATGCCCCTGTCATTCACGTGTCAGCTGAGCCCTTCTTCCGTCACTCTCTCCCTCTCCTCTGTTCTTCTCGACAAACGTTATGTATAGCGTTAACCAAAACGCTGTGAAAAAATTCTCAGGAAATGTCTATGTTATAAGCCATGGATTTAATACATTTAACAATAAATAAAGTATAAGAAAACCCCGCATCAAAGTGTCTAATTTACTGTCCTAAGCTATCTACGTCATCCATCTGAAACTCATACCAAAGTGAATGAATAAGTATCAAAGATGCTTGACAATTCAAAGTTGCATTGAGTCCATTTCAAAAACAATGTAACAAAGTGTCCTTAGAAGTCCTCTGTAGTGAAAATTAAAGTTCATGACACAGCAAACTTCTTCAGGTTATCTCCATGTCATTTAGCTATTCACTTAATGAGGTTTGTTTATCAAACTAAAGACAATACATCACCAGCTGGAACGGATCCAAAAACTCATTCGATAGTGAGCATTTCAAGAAACCTCTTTATCAAGAGAAGGAGAAGAAGAGGAGGAGGAGGAGGAGATTGGATTTATACCCCACCCTTCACTCAGAGCGGCTTACAAACTCCTTTCCCTTCACCTTCCCTCCCCACACCCTGTGAGGTAGGTGGGGCTGAGAGAGCTCTTTCAAGAACTGTTTTTTAGAGAACAGCTCTGAGAGAACTTGTGACTGACCCAAGGTCACTCAGCTGGCTGCATGTGGAGGAGTGGGGAATCAAACCTAGTTCTCCCAGATTAGAGTCCGCCACTCTTAACCACCACACCAAACTGGCTTTGAGCTGATGATCCTCTTACTCAAGTGGCCAATCACCACTATTGCCGGGATAAGGAGAAGGCTGGCACAGTGTGGAGAGAAGGTGTCAGACAAGATGGAAGGAAGGAAGGAAGGAAGGAAGGAAGGAAGGAAGGAAGGAAGGAAGGAAGGTTCTCTGAGAGTAGCAATCTACACATCAAAGGGATATCATCAGAAGAAAAGGGAAGGATAGTCAGTGTCCTGGTCTCTCTATTTCTCTGACTTTCTTATAGACCTCCTCTGAAGTCTGAGGCTAAGAGACATAAAGTCCTTCACTTCCAACAATACATAACTCTAATAGTAACTCTTCAGCACTTTAGGCAGATTCTTTGCTCAACAGGATGCCTTTTGGTGTAGTGAGAGCCAGTTTGGTGTAGTGGTTAAGAGTGGTGGACTCTAATCTGGGAGAACCGGGTTTGATTCCCCACTCCTCCACGTGCTGCCACCTGGGTGACCTTGGGTCAGTCACAGCTCTCTCAAAGCTGTTCTCTCAAGGGCAGTCCTGGAAAGAACTCTCTCAGTCCCACCTACCTCACAGGGTGCCTGTTGTGGGGAGGAGAAGGAGGAGTTTGTAAGCCGCTCTGAGACTCCGAGTGAAGGGCGGGGTATAAATGCAATGTCATCGTCTTCTTTTAAAATGAATGTATTGTTCTAAAAACATTTCCTTGCTTATCAGAAGCCCTTGCTGGGCAAAAGCCCAACCCACTTTTAAAAACACGATCAGCACCCGGAAAGTTGTGCCCGTGGGCACCGTGCTGGAGACCCCTGGGTTAGTATCTGACTGTATTTCCCTCATGATTTCTCACAGAGGGTCACCTGGAACAACATGTGGGTTCAAATCTTGCAAGCTTTGCCAGTCATTGATGGGCATACAAGACTTCCTACTGCAGCCACTGGGGAAATGGGGTGGGTGGGAAGATACTGCAGGGGAAAGAGGGTGTCACACTGGGTGTCGTCCCCTGTTGCGGGAGGAGCTTCTGCCATGACTGCGACGGTCCCTCGGGAGAAGCCAGAGCCTCAGACTTGAAGTGGGGAGGGAGTTGCATCACTCCCTTTCCGCCACTCCTCGGGGTTGACAGCCGTCTCCGATCCTCGTTCTCTCTCTTTACCTAAGCCCGTCACCTCCGACATCCTCCTCGGCTCTATTGGCTTCTCCCTTTTTATATTCCTCCACCCAGGGCAAGCCCTCCCCTTTTCGTCCCTGGCCCCCGATAGGGTGGTTTCCCCGTCACATCCCCCCCCTATTGGAGGGAAGTCTTTCTGTCCCACCCCGCTGACTGGTCTGCCTGGGCGTCCCCGAGGGTGGGGCTGTTTCTGGGGAATCTCGGGGCTCCGCGTGCACCCGAACGAGCGCATCAGCTCCTGTCTGTTTGGGTAAGCCCCGTCTCCCCCGGCCCTCCTTTACACGTGCCTGCCCCCCTGTTCTCCGGGCTTCCCGGGAGAGCCCTCCTTCACCTCAGCCTTTCCCCGGCGTGACGTCCGTCTCTACCCCTTCGGAACTGCTCTCCGAGGGGTCTTCGCCCTCCAGGGCTCGTAGATGCTTCGGCAAGGGTTGTGCCAGTCCCACCGCAGCGGCCAAAGGGGCCGCTGCTGAGCCCGCAGCAGGACAGAGGGATAACAACAACAATAATAGTAATAATAATTTGATTTATAAACCACCCTACCCAGAGGGCTCAGGGCACAGTACATCATTGTTAAAGATACAAAAGGTAAACTATGAAACAATTAATTAAATTACATTAAAATTAGGCAGCATCAGCTAAACATCGATGGCGCATGATGTTGTTTCTCTCCCTCCGAAGGTTGACTGTAGGCTAGGCATGGCGAAGGCTGTGGCTGTCCTCGACGGTAAGCCCGGTGGAACAACTCCGTCTTGCATGCCCTGTGAAACTGTACTAGGTTCTGCAGGGCATGGATGCCACCAGGTAGAGAGTTCCACCAGGCGGGAGCCAGGGATGAGAAAGCCCTGGCTCTAATGGAGGACAGGCGGATGTTTTTTGGGCCAGGAATCACCAGTAGGTTTTGATGTTCTGAGCACAGGGCTCTGTGGGGGACGTGCTGGGAGAGGTGGTCCTGCAGGTACGTCAGCCCCAGGCCGTTCAGGGCCTTAAAGATCAGAAGCAGAACTTTGAAGTGGATCCGGTACTCAACTTGGAGCCAGTGCAGCTGGCGAAGCACTGGTTGGATGTGTGCCGTCATTGGGGTACCTGTGAGAACCCGCACTGCTGATTAGCCACTTCTGCAAGTGTCATGGCCTCACTCCATATTCCATTCACAGAACTCCACAATCAAAGGTGTCCACTATCCACAATTACTCTTCGTCACAAAACAGTGGTGTTTTCCCACTGATCAGTGTCCATCTAGCACATTTTTGCCCTGCCCATTGTCCAGGGAGACATACATAGTTCCAGGGCTTTTTTTGTAGAAAAAGCCCAGCAGGAACTCATTAGCATAATAGGCCACACCCAACAGCAGAAACTCATTAGCATATTAGGCCACACCCCTGACAGCACAGCTCATTGTCATATTAGGCCATACCCCCATGTTACCAGAAGTGTGCTCATCCAGCCACGGCCACCTTTTGCTTCTTATTCTGTTTACCTTGTTTGTTGCCAAAACCCAGAGGTTTTTTTGTAGCAGGAACTCCTTTGCATGTTAGGCCACACACCCCTAATGTAGCCAATCCTAATGAGTTTCTGGTGTTGGGTGTGGCCTATTATGCTAATGAGTTTGTGCTGGGCGTGGCCAACTTGGAAGCCAGGTGGAACTCCGTTCCTGTGCGTTCCTGCCCAAAAATAGCCCTGTATAGTTCTCTCTTCTAATTTCAACCTTACAACAACCCTGTGATGTAGGTCAGGCTGAGAGTGGGAATTTGAACCTGGGCCTCCCTGCTGGTAGTCAACTACAACACGGCAGTTCCCCAGGACTACCACCAATGGGCCATCTTTCTATTAGCAATGTATTAATCACTACTTTATGTCTCTGCTGGCCTCTCCTCTAAGTTTCAGCTTGGTGATGGAGGAGTTTGCATTAAAAAAAGAAGGCTGTAAAGAAATGAAAGTTAGGAAGAGGAATGGGGAAAAGAACACAGAAGTCTATTGCACTGGAGATTAGCTGTCAGGATGAGTGAAGTCGAAACAAAGAGCACAGTAGATGAAACACAAACGATGCATCTTAATTACAGAGAAAGAGATTTATAAGGCATCATGAGAAAGGGAGACGTGCTAAAATGTAAAAGGGTCCCTATCCACAGAATCATGGCTGGAGTGCGAGTCTTGAAAGTGGCACTGCTTTCTTCTGAGGAGTAGCAATCGGAGTCTCTTTGGGTCCTCCCAAATCCATATAAAGGTAAAGGTTCCCTTGCTCGAAAGCCAGTCGAATCCAACTCTAGAGTTGCGGTGCTCATCGCCGTTTCAAAGCAGAAGAGCCAGCGCTGTCCAAAGACGTTTCCGTGGTCATGTGGCCGGCATGACTAAACACCAAGGCACACGGAACGCTGTTACCTTCTCACCGAAGTGGTACCTATTTATCTACTAGCAATTTCTTGCTTTCGAACTGCTAGGTTGGCAGGAGCTGGAACTAGAGATGGGAGCTCACTCCATCATGCGGCACCCGGTCTCGAACTGCTGAACTACTGACCTTCCACAGCCTGCAGTTCAGCATCTTAACCACTTGAGCCACCGTAGTTCCTCAAATCTAAGAACTAGGACTAAGCAAATGTTTCCTGTTTTGCGTCCCCCCCCCATGTATTAGTGCTTATATTTTTGTTCTAGTTCTTTCCTCTTTACCATTGGTTTTGTAGATTTGTTGGAGTTCATGTTGTGCAGTTTTTTGTACACGTGTACAGTATTAACACATATTAGGGTGTATCCAACAATCTGTGGGGCCAGGGGAGCAGGCAATATCAGGGGAAGGCCTGGGCCTCTGTGCCCTCCAGAGAAACTGGCTGGCTGCTATGTAGGGTTGCCATTCCCCTGAGGGGGGCAGAGCTTCCCCTGATTTCCAGCCCTTGAATCCGCCCGCTGGCCAGCTGCTGGCAGGGTGAGACCCGCCCCCAAAGAGCTCCCTGACAATGCTCCCGCTAAGCTGTGGACTCTTGTGAACAAAAATTCTACTTTGTGAGCTCCTGGCATGAAAGTTGTGAGTGAGTGATTTGGCTACTCCATCAATTAGTTTGCTCTGGAGCCATCCTTCCTGAGACAATACAAAAATGTGTGAGCTGGAGGCTAAAAAACCTTGAGCTAGCTCACACTAACTCAGCTTAGAGGGAACACTGCTCCCCGGCATACAGCATGTCTGGTGTGATGACTTCACCTGGATGTGAGATCATCACACTGGGCACATTGCCAGGGGCACTCTAGCACTCGGCCCAAAAACTCTATGGTAGCACTAGAGTTCTTTTTGCCAAATGCTAGAGTGCCCCCCTGGAGACATGCCTAGTGTGATGACATCACTTCCAGGTGACATCATCACGGTGCACACTATGTGTGCTCACCAGAAGTTCCAGGAAGGGAAGCTCCATGCCCCCGCCAGCAGAAGGTAGGGACCTGGCAACCCTACTGCTATGTGAGCCAGGATGTTGGACGAGATGGACCACTGGTCTGATCCCACAGGGTTCTTCTTATGTTCTTGTGATGGCCTTGGTATTTATGCCCTGTTGTTGGCCCTCCAGAGGAATTGGTTGGCCACTGTGTGAGACAGGATGCTGGACTAGATGGACCACTGTCAGACCCTCAGTCCAGTTACACTCAACAACTCTCTCTTATTTATTTTTATTTGTTTAATTTCTATCCTGTCCTCCCCACCATGGCAGGCTTAGGGTGGCTTACAGGATCTATATCTATATCTATATCTATGTCTGTCTGTCTGTTTCTGTCTGTCTGTCTGTCTATCTGTCTATCTATATTAAAACATCAAAATATGTTAAAACATAAATTTTACATAAAACCACAGCATATAAAATCATAAGTGCTATTAGACATGGTGAGTGATGGAAGTATTCTTTCAGCATCCAGATGGACCCCTACTCCCATAGTCCGGGTTCTTGCCAGGCTATTAGTTGGTACTGATGTTGGGGAAAGGGCCACATACTAAGAGGCGCCCCCTAATTGAAGGCCTGGTGGAAGAGCTCCGTTTTACAGGCCCTGCGGAACTGTAAAAGGTCCCGCAGGGCCCTGAGGTAATCTGGGAGCTCGTTCCACCAGTGTTGGGCTGCCACAGAAAAGGCCCTGGCCCTCGTCACGGCTAGCCTGGCTTCTTTAGACCCCGATCTTTGTGCTCTCTGGGGCACATGTGGGGAAAGGCGGTCCCTTAAGTAAGTAGGTCCCTGACCATATAGGGCTTTAAAGGTAAGAACCAGCACCTTGAACCATAGCCGGTATGCTATAGGCATCCAGTGCAGTGCTTTTAGGGCCGGCTGGATGTGTTCCCGCATTCTGCACCAGCTGCAGCTTCTGGATTTGGGACAGGGCAGCCCCATGTAGAGAGAATTGCAGTAATCCAATCTCGAGGTAACCACTGAATGGATCACTGTTGCCAGGTCATTGCGTTCACGGAAGGGAACCAACTGCTTGATCAGCTGCAGATGATAAAAGGCAGACTTTGCAGTGGCTGCTACCTGGGCCTCCATCATTAAGGAGGCATCCAGGAGCACTCCCAAACTCCCAATCTCCGGCACTGGCACCAACGGCACCCCATCGAAGGTCAGGAGAGGGATTCATAACCTCAGTCCACTCCGACTCAAGCACAGGACCTCCATCTTCATGGGATTCAATTTCAGTCGACTCAGTCTAAACCAACCAGCCACTGCTTTCAACACCAGGTCCAGATCTCCCTGACTAGAGTCTAACTGGCCGTCCAGCAGCAGATAGAGCTGGGTGTCATCCGCATACTGGTGATAGCCCAGTCCATGTCACTGGGCAATCTGGGCAAGGGGGCGCATATAGATGTTGAATAATATTGGGGAAAGCACCGCTACTTGGGCACTCCACAGACTAGTCAGTGCCTTCCGGATAGCTATTCCACAATGGCCACCCTTTTCCCCCGACCCTGAAGGAACAACGAGAGCCACTGCAAGGCAAACCCCTAAATCCCGGTGTCGGCGAGGCAGTGGATCAGTAGTTGATGGTCGACCATATCGAATGCCACTGATAGGTCTAACAACAACAACACTGCCGTACTCTTGGCAGTGATAAGTCACTGTGTTTGAACTGAAGACTTTTGGCGGGTACAAGCTTAATATAGATAATTCGAACAAAAGCCCCTTCCTTCCCCCATGCATACGTCACACTCACACCACGCCTAACGTTGCAATCCCAATCAAGTGTAAGATATATGTTTTAGTAATCTGTGGTTCGAACTACAGATGGACGCTCAAGGACACCTTCCCCTGGGAAATGGACACAGGAGGGAAAGGGGCACAACTTGGATGAAAGTTATGTCTTCTAGGGAGCGGGAGCAACGAAAACTGTGTACGGCTTTAGGGATAGAAAACCAAAGTAAGGGCAGAAGGACTCTGTAAATTGCTCTTTGAAGTAAAGAAGATGCTCAAGAAGTACTCTCACAAAGATTAACTTACTAATATAGAAGATGTGTTAAACAAGAACTTCACAAGTATATTGTATCACTAACACTTGTCTTACTAACATTTAGATTAACATGGAAAGGATCTCCTACTCTTGGGTTTTTAGTTAGTGTGGGTATCTTTCCTTTATCCTTAGATGTAGTCCCCCTTCCTTTATTTTTCGTTGTAGTTAATAGTCTTATGAAAAATATTAATATCCTCTCGGAGGGGTTATTCTGGCCTAGCCTAGAGTAACCCCGGGTTATTCTGGCCAGCTGTAACAGGCCAGATTCACCCCCCGGCCAGAGTAACCCCGGGGTTACTCTGGTCTAGGCTAGAATAACCCCCCCATTCACCCCCCGCATTAGAAACAGGAAACCAGCCAGGGAGGCAGTGGGGCCCTTGGACGACCAAGGGGTAAAAGGAGTATTGAAGGATGATAGGGAAATGGCTGAGAAGCTAAATGCATTTTTTGCCTCCGTCTTCACTGTGGAAGATGAGAAGTGCTTGCCCACTCCAGAACCACTGATTTCAGGAGGGGTGTTGGAAGACCTGAGTCAGATTGAGGTGACGAGAGAGGAGGTCCTAAAACTGATAGACAACTTAAAAACTGAAAAATCACCAGGCCCAGATGGCATACATCCGAGAGTTCTGAAAGAACTCAAATGTGAACTTGTAGATCTCCTGACAAAGATATGTAATCTTTCCTTAAAATCTGCCTCCATTCCTGAGGATTGGAAGGTAGCTAATGTCACTCCCATCTTTAAAAAGGGTTCCAGAGGAGATCCGGGAAATTACAGGCCAGTCAGTCTGACGTCGATACCGGGTAAATTGGTGGAAACCATTATTAAGGAAAGAATTAGTAGGCACATAGATGAACAAAACCTATTGAGGCAGACTCAGCACGGTTTCTGTAAGGGAAGATCTTGTCTCACTAACCTGTTAGTGTTCTTTGAGGGGGTGAACAAACATGTGGACAAGGGGGATCCAATAGATATTATTTACCTTGACTTCCAGAAAGCTTTTGATAAAGTTCCTCATCAAAGGCTCCTAAGTAAGCTCAAAAATCATGGGATAGAAGGACAAGTCCTTTTATGGATCAAAAACTGGCTAGTTCATAGAAAACAGAGAGTGAGTGTAGGTGGGCAATTTTCTCAGTGGAGGGTGGTAAGCAGTGGGGTACCGCAGGGATCAGTACTTGGTCCACTGCTTTTTAACTTGTTCATTAATGATTTGGAGATGGGAGTAAGCAGTGAAGTGGCTAAATTTGCGGATGATACGAAGTTGTTCAGGGTGGTGAAAACCAGTGAGGATTGTGAGGCACTCCAAAGGGATCTGTCAAAGTTGGGCGAGTGGGCGTCAACATGGCAAATGGGGTTCAATGTGGCCAAGTGCAAGGTGATGCACATTGGAGCCAAAAATCCTAAATATAAATACACGTTGATGGGGTCTGAACTGGCAGAGACTGATCAAGAGAGAGATCTTGGAGTTGTAGTAGATAACTCACTGAAAATGTCGAGACAGTGTGTGACTGCAATAAAGAAGGCCAATGCTATGCTGGGGATTATTAGGAAGGGTATTGAAAACAGATCAGCCAATATAATAATGCCCCTATATAAATCAATGGTGAGACCTCATTTGGAATACTGTGTGCAGTTCTGGTCACCACACCTTAAAAAGGATATTATAGCTTTGGAAAAAGTGCAGAAAAGGGCAACTCGAATGATAAAAGGGTTGGAACACTTTCCCTATGAGGAACGGTTAAGGCGCTTAGGGCTCTTTAGCTTGGAGAAACGACGACTGAGGGGTGACATGATTGAGGTTTATAAGATTATGCATGGGAAAGAGCAGGTAGAGAAAGAGGTACTTTTCTCCCTTTCTCACAATACAAGAACTCGTGGGCACTCCATGAAACTGCAGAGCGGTCGGGTTAGAACGGATAAAAGGAAGTACTTCTTCACCCAAAGAGTGATTAACACTTGGAATTCACTGCCACAGGAAGTGGTGGCGGCTACAAGCATGGACGGCTTCAAAAGGGAATTAGATAAGCATATGGAGCAGAGGTCCATCAGTGGCTATTAGCCACAAGGTATAGATAGGGGCTCTGGGGCAAGTGATGCTCTGTCATCTTGGTGCTTGGGGGGGGGGTCAACAGGGGGGGGGCTTCTAATGTCCTGGCCCCACTGGTGGACCTCCTGATGGCACCTGGTATTTCTGGCCACTGTGTGATACAGAGTGTTAGACTGGATGGGCCTTTGGCCTGATCCAACATTGGCATCTCTTATGTTCTTATGTTCTTATTACCATAATTAAGTTAATAACAAAGTACCTACCTTGTGGCTAATAGCCACTGATAGTTTAAGTTTAAAAAATTTGGCTCTCCAAAGAAATGTCAGTCGTAGTACTGTTGATATTTGGGTCTTTTGACTAATGTGATTGGATTCATACCCTGTTCTTCACTACCAAGAGGAATCTCAGATTGCCTGACAAGTTTCTCATGGACCTGAAACCCTCAGAAGCTGACACTGTGCTGGTTACACTAACATCTAAGTTACCACTCAACTAAGCCCGGGGTTAGGTTGTTGTGTTGTGCAGTTAAAAAGAAGAATTAAAAAAAAGAAGTTAAAAAAAAGAAGAGATTGGATTCAGCTGACATTTAACTTACCACTCTGGCCAGGCTGGCCTGGCCAGGCAGGGGTTACTCTGGCCGGGGGGGGATTAATCTGGCCTGTTACAGATGGCCAGATTAACCCGGGGTTACTCTAGGCTAGGCCAGAATAACCCCTCAGAACCCCTCCGGGGTTATTCTAGGCTAGGCCAGAGTAACCCCGGGGTTAATCTGGCCGGGGGGTTAATCCGGCCTGTTACACCGGCACTGGTGGCTGAAAATCCACGTTTCGGTCCGTATAGAGGGGTCCCCCTGTAGCATGGAGCTTGATACTGGCTCCGAGTTCACTATCATCTTGGAGGAGACACTGCAGAGAGTGTGTCCCGGGGGGGGGGCCTCTGCGCAAGCCACAATTTAAACTACAGGATTTTTATAAGATAGCTCTTTTTCTACGAAATGACCCCTGCTCTAGGCCCTGTTGTTGGACCTCCAGAGGAACTGGTTGGCCATTATGTGAGACAGGACATCAAACTAGATGGACCACCACTCTGATCCAGCAGGGCTCTTCTTACATTCTTACATAAGTCCAATACCCTGCCTCACACAGTGGCCAACCAGTTCCTCAGAAGGGCCAACAATAGAGCATAGAGAAGAAGAAGTAGAAGTAGAGTTGGATTTATACCCCGCCCTTCACTTGGAGTCTCAGAGTGGCTTACAATCTCCTTTCCCTTCCCTCCTCACAACAGACACCCTGCAAGGTAGGTGGGGCTGAGAGAGTTCTTTCGAAAACTGCTCTTGAGAGAACACCTCTGAAAGAACTTGTGACTGACCCAAGTTCACACCAGCAGCTGTATGTGGAGGTGTGGGGAATCAAACCTAGTTCTCCCAGATCAGAGTCCATTCTCTTAACCACTACACCAAACTGGCCAAGGCCTTCCCCTGCTGTTGCCTCCTGGCTCTGGGATTCAGAAGCTTAGCGCCTCTGAATGTGGAGGTTCCTCTCAGCCACCATGGCTAGTAGCCATTGATAGATTTATCCACTATTACTCTCCTGTTTTCCCCCTCCCACTGCAGTCAATGAAACATCCTGAAATTTCATTCCGGGGGTGTCACCAGACCCTCAGGAACAGCAGTGAGGGCCAAGTGGGAGTCTGAAATGGGAAGAGGGAGAGAGCCATAATTTCTGCCCCTCTTCTGAAGAATTAAAGTGCTACTAAATCTTGGAAGAGCACGCTTGGCTACCTGCCACTATGTACAACATTTATATTAATATACACATATTGCTGACTTATTTATACACAAATATCATTCACATTCATTTAATTGGGGGGGGGGGAACCAATGCGAGGAAACAGCAAATAGTGCAAAAATGAATGATTGTGGCACCCTGTTGCTGCTGCACACCATAACAGAACTGGCAACGATATTTGCTAAACTAAAGTGCATTAATAATTATCTAGACCTGGACTGCAATGGATTATCTTTAATTTTATTAGTGCTGGTTAAAGCAAAACATGCTGGATCAGACCAAAGGCCCATCTATCCCAGCATTCTGTTCATCACACGGCGGCCAACCAGCTGCCTTGAGGAAACTCACAAACAGGAAAACTGCTACAGCACCATCCCCCAGCAATTGAGACAAAGAGACCTCTGGCTATTGGAGGGAGTAGATATCCGTCATGATCAGTGTCTTTAGCCGGCTCTGTCGCAACCACCCAGACATGGCCTCTAGTACACTCTAGAGTATTGAATTTAAGTAAATACAAGAAAACATGTAAGATGCATAACACCATAGTCAGGGAGATGGGCCAATAACAGTGGAGGAACATGAAAACAAATTAAAGTCTTCACCTGCTGGTGGAGGACTCACAAGACTCCACAGGGAACATTGGTCATGATCAGTAGCCATTCAGGACGGACAAAAGGAAATACCGCTTTACACAGAGAATGATTAAAATGTGGAATTTCCTACCAGAGGATGTAGGGATGGCCACAGGAAAAAACAGCTTTAAACAGGGATTAGGTAGATTCATGGAGAATAAGTCTATCAATGGCTAGTAGCCATGGTGACTGAGGGGAACCTCCACATTCAGAGGCAACAGAGGGAACCTCTGAATTCCAGAGCCAGGAGGCAACATCAGGGGAAGGCCTCGGCCTCTATGCCCTGTTGCTGGCTGTACAGAGGAACTGGCTGGCTGCTGTGTGAGCTGGACTAGATGGACAATTGGTCTGATTCAGCAGGGCTCTTCTTATGTTCTTATAGCCACGTCCTTCATGAATGTGTCCACTCCCCTTTCAAAGTCTTCCAAGTTGGCAGCCATGACCACATCCTGTGACAGCGAGTCCCACAAATTAACACTAAAATGTGTGAAGAAGTACTTCCTTTGGCCTGTCCTGAATCTCCCACCCTTCACCTTCAGTTAGGGCTGCTAGGTCTCACTTTTGCTGCAGCGGGGGACTCCTAGCTTCTTGTTGGGAATCTTTTCTAGTGTTCAGGGCAAAAACTCTATGGTAACCATAGACTTCCCCCTGAATGCTAGAGCGTTGCCACGCGATGGCTCTAGCATGATGACATCATTACCGGTGCATTGCTGGAGTCCTTGTGGGATGCTGGTGTTTGGGGGTGGCGCTTCCCCTGCTGGCCAGCTGGCTGTGTATTGGCCCCCACCCCCGAAATCAGGGTATTGCCTGGCCCCACTGGGGGGATGGGTCACCTGAGGTTCTAGCATTATGGGAGATTTTCTCCTGGTCCAATTGCTCCCCACCATGCATAATTTTACAGCCCTCTCTCATGCCTCCCCTGGCTTGCCTTTTTTTCTGGGCTAAACAGTCCTAAGCATTTTAAGCAATATTCATAGGGCAGCTGCTCTAGCCCCCTGTTCATCTTGGTTGCTCTCTTCTGCACTTTTTCACACTCTACAATATCCTTTTTCAGGTGCAGTGACCAGAATGGTACCCAATATTCCAAGAGTGGCCTCACCACAGGTTTGTAAAAGGTCGATATGATAGTGGCAGTTTGATTCTCTATTCCTGTTTTGATTATGGCCAGCATGGGAGTTGCCTTTTTCACAGCAGCCGCGCATTGGGTTGACATTTTCTTTGAGCTATCCACTACCAAGGTTTCCCGATAGGTTAACCTGTGAGATTGACAGAACTAGTCTGGGTCAGGTTTGGATTGCTTTTCCTTGTGTACCTACCATGCATATGTGCCGAGAGATGTTTTCCATCCACACAGTTCCCTTACACTAGTCAAAATGCAGGTTCAGATGATGCTGCTGAGCTAGGGTTGCCAATCTCCAGGTGGTGGCTGGCAATGTGCCTTCTAAGGCCCCCCCTCCCGAGTGGAGCAGTTCCCATCCTGAGCAGAATAAAACCGCTGTAATCTTCAAATGGGCAGTGGGCACTGCAAGACCCTGTACGGCACCAGGTTGCTGCTGAGCGGGACTTCCTGGGTTAATGGGTGGCCGCTCATGCACACAGCTTAGAGGGAACACTGGTGGCTGGAGATCTCCTGGAATTACAACTGGTCTCCATGTTAATCAGAGAATCACAGAGTTGGAAGGGGCCACACAGGCCCATCTAGTCCAACCCCCTGCTCAGTGCAGGATCAGCCTCGAGCATCCCTGATAAGTGTTTGTCCAGCCGCTGTTTAAAGACTGCCAGTGAAGGGGAGCTCACCACCTCCCTGGGCAGCTGATGCCACTGTTGCACAACTCTTACTGTAAAAACATTTTTCCTAATTCCAGCCGGTACCTTCCTGCCCTTAATTTAAACCCGTTGTTGTGAGTCCTATCCTCTGCTTCCAACAGGAACAGCTCCCTGCCCTCCTCTAAGTGACAGCCCTTCAAAGACTTAAAGAGAGCAATTCTGTCCCCCCTCAGCCTCCTCTTCTCCAGACTGAACATTCCCAAGCCCCTCAGCCTTTCCTTGTAGGGCTTGGTCTCCAGGCCCCCGATCATCCTCATCGCTGTCCTCTGCACCCACTCCATTTTGTCCACATCATTTTGAAGTGAGGCCTCCAGAACTTTCACACAATACTCCAGGTGTGGCCTAACCAACGCAGTGCACAGTGGAACTATGACATTTTGCAATTTGGATGTTATGCCTCTGTTGACACACCCCAAGACTGCATTAGCCTTTTTTGTTGCCGTATCACACTGACTGCTCAGTTACAGGCTGTGGTCACACAGTCATTTTGATTGGGTTTCACCGCTGTTCCCTTTCACATTTAAAATTGCTGATCAGATGCCCGAATCCGTCTCCCACACCGAAATAGGCTCACTCGTGTGATCCTCCCGGTTCCCTAGCAAGTTTTCCGACACCGGAAAAATCAAGTACTTTCTGGGTATTTGCGCTTTGAATCGTGATTTTGCCGATCTGGACAGCCATCTCTCACAATGATTGTGATTAGGTCGTCTGACCGTCCTTGACGTGATAAGGTGTCGTCCCCCCCCCCCAGCTTCTGCCTTTGTGCGCATGAGCAATCCTGCGCTGAATAAATTCAATGTTTAAACATTCAAGTGCACATATAGATTCCAGTGCTTGGTAGTACGTCACTGGTTCATTTTGTTCGCTGTTCGGGGGGGAGGGGGGAAGGCCGCTTTGGAAGGTGGATTGTCCTTTCCCTCTCCAAACCCTGCTCTTCCCATAAAAACTCCAGGAATTTCCCAAACTGGAGCTGACAACCCTATGCTGACCACTGACAGAGGTCCCTCTCCACATATTTGGACTAGTCAGTCTGCAGTGTCTGGTGTGGCTAGTTCACTCTCCTCTACAGATGCCAGTCTAATAAAGCTGAAGTCACTTGGCAGTCTAATGAGGCTGAAGTACATAACCCGCACAAATATGCATATCCCTTAGTTAGGCTAAATAGGGCTGGTTCAGTCTGCTAAGGCCCCAGCACCCCTTTGCACAAGTAGCGTAAAGCAGGAGAAAACGGAATGTCTCCTGGCCAATTTGAGAAGAACACGCCAAAGTCCTGCTGGTTGTTGTTGTTGCCGTCAGGTCACATCTACCTTATGGTGACCCCAGTGGGATTTTCAAGGCAAACAACCATCAGAGGTGGCTTGCCATTGCCTGTCTCCATGTCACAACTCTGGTGTTCCTTGGTGGTCTCCCATCCAAATATTGACCAGGACCAATCCTGCTTAGCTTCTGAGATCGGACACTATCCAGGATGATCCAGGTCAGCTGCAAGGCCATTAGTTCATCACACACAGCTTTATGAAGGGCAGGTTAGTTTTAGCCAGTACATGGCTGGCTTTCACCATGCAGGGAGGATTCTCTGGTCCTGTACTTATCGGCCACTTAACAGTCCAGCAAAAGAGTCAGCCAGTGGCTGGCATCTTCATTTCAAAAATGGTTCCAGCAATGAATGAATCTCAGCTATAATTGAGATCCTTCGTTTTGTGTCTCATCAAAAAAAAGCACGGCTCAGTTCGGGGACATCCAGTTCAGAAAGAGCTTCTACGGCACGGCTGCAAACATTAGGGGGATTCTTGGCCCATGCATTTATTTTGGGGTCACCCACTTGCCCTTTTGCAAACTACATTTAAGCGGCAAGAAGAGTTCCCCCTGGACCCCCCAAAGTGCTTGATTGCCTAAACCCAGAGCTAATCATTATCTGAAATGAAAGAGAAGATCCTCATTTATGTTGAAATGAGAGTTCGTTAACAGTATTAATGGACCTTGCTGTCTACTTAACGGGATTTAGTTAAAAAGATAAAGCCCTTTAAATGCTTTCTTGTAATGCATGAATGCCTGACGGTATCATTTCCCATGATTCCCAATGAGGTGAATTCTGGATAAATAGATTGTCTTGCTACATTTACTGTGCCAATAGACGTAACATACGCTGGGGCTTCTTTCAACTCCCTTAAACATTAGGCAAAAGGATCCCTATATAAAACAAAAGAAATTCAGTAGGAGATTGGAACTTTTGAGATGATGCTGTAGAGGCCAATATCCAGTGGATGGGAAACAAACCAGCTAGTCTTGATTTCTCAGCAAATCAGGATATTTGGGAGCAGAGATGGCCCAAGATAGTTTGGTACGTAAGGTGAAACAATCCAAAGGGGGCCTTGATCAGAGTCAAAACCGAAGCTCTCTCCACACAAGTTGAGGGAACAGCTCGTCAGACATATTGTCAACCAGGGACTGAGGAGACTAGCTTGGGTTAGATGGATTCTCATTCTTCTTGAAAGAGCAAGTTGCTCTGTTAAAAATGAAGCAGTGATTTGCAGACTCTAATCTGGAGAAATGGGTTTGATTCCCCACTCCTCCACATGCAGCCAGCTGGATGACCTTGGGTCAGTCACAGTTCTCTCAGAGCTCTCTCAGCCCCACCTACCTCACAGGGCATCTGTTGTGGGGAGAGTAAGGGAAGGCAATCATAAGCTGTTCTGAGACTCCTTCAGGTAGTGAAGGGCGGGGTATAAAACCAATCCTTCTTCAAATTTTGAGGGAAGACAGTGTGTAGGTACTACCACAAAATGGCTGCCATGGGAGGAGAGGCCAGCTACAAAATGGCTGCCATAGAGGGAAATTACAAAAGGCTGGGCTGTCCCAAGCCAAGCATCCTCCTATGATGGGGGTGGTGGTGGTGGTGTCAGATATTTACAAATGGGCATTTTCCCTGAAGACCCAAAAGAGATGCCCCCCAACATCTTCTAAGGCACCTCCTATTCCACTAAAATGGAAGAAATTGCTTTGGGAAAGAAGCAAGTGGACAATAGAAGTGTTTTTGGATACAAGTGACTCCTGAAAAAATCCCCATTCGTTTGTGCACCTCTGAAATCAGGGATATTAATTAAATTTATCCATGATTTTCACTGTTCACAAGCAGATTTTGACATCCACTAAGTTACATATAGTGTTACTGTCCTCTCTTTCTCTCTTTCCTCAATTCTAGAATGACAGCCTTGGCTGAGATGTAAATTAGATGCAAAACAAAGACAGCAAAATTTTGAAATCCCGGCTTGGTAGAGAGATAAGATATCATAATGGGTAAGTCTTTTTTTGAGCCTTGGCTCTGAAATCGTTCAGGGACTGCTGTATTTACCAGTGCTAGCTGATAAGAGCATTAAAGCCAAACATATTGGCTTGTGAGAATGAGAGCATGAAATCATTTATAATCTTCTTTATTCCCTGAACCTTCAGTGACATAACTTTCCAGTATTATTTTATTGCATCAGCACTTTTGATTCTGAAGCTGGGGTTTCTTTTTCCAGAGACAGACCTCTGGTCTGTTTAGCTCAGTATTTGACTGGCAGAGGCTCTCGAGGGTCTCTCAGGGCATTTCACCTGCTACTTGAAATCCTTTAGGCCAGGAATGTTGGACATAGTTTGCTAAAACACTTTTAAAATGGCCCACAGAGCCAGTCAGTGTGGTATTACAGGTTCTCTGATAGTTTTGGCAGAAGAAGGTAGACATGGCCATAAAGCTGAAGGAATAATTTCAGTCAGTCAATCTCTTTCATCTTAATTTATCTCAGAGCATTGTTGTGAGGATAATGAGGGCAGGGGAAAACCCTGAGCAGGTAGAATAAGGCTAATATGGCTCACTGGGAAAGTATAATATGAATTGGTGATGGCCATAAAATGTCTAGGCTCTCTTCCAAGACAAACCAAGTTCTGTGATAAGAGCAGGTGAATTCCAAACGTTAAAATATTAAGAGTAAAATATTGTTTTTTATTTTTTTATTATCTTCTTACTACAAACACTAGGACACTAAACACTAAACTAAAATAATAAGCTAAACAAGGGCTGCGGTCACACGCAACATTAGCCACGCAAGAGATACGGAAGACAAGCGGAGTTTCCGGTCGCGATCTCACCAGCACATCTGGGAAGCGTAGTGCTTCCGTGGCACAACTGAGGCTTCCTGCCGAAAAAGCGCAGCAAAAAACTAGTACCTTGGAGGTACTAGTTTCCAGAAACTGCGGGGCAAGGGCGGGCGTCTGATCGCGTTTCCGGTGGTATCCGGCGCCCGCCCATGTCCCCTTGCGGAAAAGGGTTTTTTTCCCCCCACGTCTCCGTGGATGCGCACACGCACCCAACGGAGCATGCGCATTCGTAGTGTACACAAAAAAAGAAAACCAGTTCGCCGCGCCGCACGCTTCTTCATTGCGTGCAGGCGTGTGTTGTGATCGGCACCTCTCCCTTGCCATGGAACCTCCACAGTACCTCCACAGAACCTCCACAGTAGGTCTGATCGCTTTACTGCATGTTAGTTTGCCCCGGGGCAAACAGCCACACTTCTCCTCTGCAGTTTCCTGTCCGTGTGGCAGGGGCCAAGGATCATTTAGAACGATTAAATGTTAGTTTGCTTAAAGCTCCCTCTATAAAAAGATTACTGGAATATAGCTAGTTGCTACTGCTTCAACTACAAACTGGTATTATATATTTGATTCGAGCAAGTACATTTTAAAACAATTAAACTTTTAAACTTATACAATTTTGGTAAATCTATTTCTTTCCTTCATATTTCTTTTTATCAAATTTCCATTTATTTATTTATATTTATTTATTTATTTTAGGTATTTTTACCCCGCCCTCCCCGCAAGCGGGCTCAGGGCGGCTTACAAGGGGATAAACCCATTCATAAAACAATAAAATCCAATAAAATCACAGATCACAATCAATAATATCCTATTACAAATAAAGTGCTTTTAAATTTCCAAGATGGTCTTGTAACTGTTTTAATTACTGCTATATTCAAGATTACTGTTTCTGTCCTATTATCTTTATTATATACAATGCTACAAACTGCTGTACCTTGTTTTCCTTTGTTGACATATAGGTTGATTTGTACTGTTATTCCTTTCATAGAGTTATTGTATGCCAATAAAGGTAATTGGAATTGGTGAGGATAAATTATCTTTTGCTGATCAATGTGAGGAGCCAGATTAAGACATGCTGAGGCCCTCGAACTATGTTGAGTTCAAGAGGCCCCATAGAATTACCCCCAAAGAGTTTTTTATTCTAACATTGAAATTTTGTGTGTGTGGGGGGGGGGCACACCAGGTAGGGGCCGCCACTGAGAAGGATCTAGTCCTTGTTGCAGCGTACTGTGCCTCTCGGGGGCCCGGAACCACCAAACGGTTCTGGGTCCCTGACCGAAGTGCTCTTGGGG
>NW_015175369.1:1072349-1072464 GCF_001447785.1 Gekko japonicus
CTGCACCAGCTGCAGCTTCCGGGTCAATGACAAAGGCAGCCCCATGTAGAGAGCGTTACAGTAGTCTAGCCTTGAGGTGACCGTCGCATGGATCACTGTAGCCAGGTCCTCACAA
>NW_015175369.1:1073124-1105296 GCF_001447785.1 Gekko japonicus
GGATTACTACTCATCGTAGATTCCGAACCTCCCAACCCATATGTGGTGCTTTATTCTTCCATATCTTGTTCCTCTGTTGTATCCTTATCGCTCGCTGGTTTTTGTTGCTGTTCCAAGAACATCTTTGCTTTTAATACAGAGGCTATCTTTCCTTTTTTATTTTTATAGTTGAAGACAAGCCCTTCAGGTATTATCCATCTGTATGGGGTGGAGTTTTTCTGCAAGAAGCCGGTTAAGTTCTTGTACTGTTTCCTCTTCTTCCTTATTTCAAATGGAATGTCTTTTAAGACTCTGATTTCTGCATCTTTGATTTTTAAAGTTGTCCTATTTGTGGCCTTGAGTGCCATGTCTCTTGTAGATCTTTTTGAGAATCTCGCCACTATCTCCCCAGGCAAGTTCTTTTTCTTGATAAATTCTGGGTATGTACGATAGATCATATCCAAGTCGCTTTGTAGTACCTCCGCCATTAAACCTGTCATTGGGGCCAACGTTTCACTTAAGATTTCCTTTAGATTCTCACCTTTCTGTTCAGGAACACCTTGAAATCTCAGAACAAAAGCTGATTTTTCCATTTGCAGTCTTAAAAGCTGGTCTTTATCAGAGGTCCTCTCTTCTTCCACCAGTCTTTGTTTGATAGCTTTTGTTTTGGTTTCAACCTTTTTCACTGATTTTGCAGTCTCTTCTGTTTTTAAATTAGTCTCTTTAAGCTGTTTTTGGAGCACATCAAAATTGTTGATGAGGTTAGTCATCTGATCCAGCAGAGGGCGCAATGCAGTAGCCAACATATTGGGAAAGTCAGTGTTTACATCCGGTTTAGTAGCCGGATGTGCTGATCTTGTAGTTCCAGGAGAGTGTCTCGTCGCCATTTTCTCTGCCCAGCCAGCCATTGCTTACATTCCAAGGAAAGTTTTTTAAAAGTCAGTAAAAGTTTCTTTAAGAAGTCGCTTTAATTAAATCTGTGCTTTGCTCGATTCAATCCGCAATCGCCATTTCTCCTATCCCCTTCTCACTTAAACAATTCATTTAAAGTTATGGGTTTTGGGGGGCAAATTCCCTCCCCCTCCGTTGACATTGTTCACGGCTTCGGATGGGCACTTTACTGAATCACCAGATAAAGAGGAGTTTAAACTCACACTTCATTCCACGCCAGGTGCTGAGGTAGGAAAAGAGGTGTACACTGGACAAGCGAACAAGGGGTCTAAGCAAGTAAAATATTGTTAAATAATTAAAATCTCTATTTAAGTACCATGGCCCTGTTCATATGAGGCAGTTTGGGCTGGGAGCGGGCCAGATTGGAAGCGCATCAAACAGGCGTGATCCCACGCCAACATCTGCCTGGCGTTGCGCTCCTGCCTCCAATCCGGCCCTTCCCCCGATGAAGCGCATCAAAGATGAACCACCTACCTTCGGTGGTTCATCTGGTTGGTCCGCTTCATCCTGGTCGTGGGATCGGCGGCGCGTCTTGCCGCCGTCGCATCCCCGGCCCCCTGCCGTACTGTGCATGCTCAAGCATGCGCAGTTCGGCAGCCTCCCCCTCCGACTAGTATCTTCCTCCCCGGGGAGCAATGGAGCGCAGCTACCAGGATCCGTGGGATCCCGCCGCGGCGTTTCTTTTTTGGCCCGGCTTTTAAAAGCCACGCTTCGCCCCGTCTTTTCCTTGCCGTGTGGCAGGGGCCAATATTCACTATCCTTTTTTAAAAACATTTTTTTAATTTTTAAAGACAAACATAACATAAAATGAGGGTATCCATTACTTCCTTAGATTTCTCATTTACAGATCTCATACCTTAACAAAACATTAATTTTGTATATTCCACCTTGTATCATTGTACAGTTCTCTTGCAAATATGTAAAAATAATTTTTTATATCCTTAGCATAGATTATATGTCTACATGTTTTATTTATTATATTCTTCAATATTCAGTATTCACTATTTAACTACTAATAGCTTGTCTCCGGATTTTGATGGCCCGCATGGCAATTTTTGCCATGTTTAAAGCGGTTTCTTTTGCATATTTTAAAAACCACTTTGATTGCTTGGTATCAGTCTCAAAGAAGGATGGGCTTCAGATGTTTGATTTAGAAACCCACTAGGATCTACCTGGGACAGAAATAATTGCCTAATCTAAAACCAGGGTAGGAACGACAATGAAGGGAGCAGGCACTTTGATGAAACCCCACCCAAGAAAAACGTTGCTGGAACTGAGAAACAGACTCTGAGTCTGGAACTTTATAGGGCCGGCTGGGCAGGGATTGGCCGCTGGGATCAGCTGACTGAGGCAAAGCTGGTGCTGCAGTGTAGCTGTGCCTTCAAAACACAAAGCTCAGGTGACCAGGCTACCAATGGTAACAGAAGGCTGGTTGTACAAGAGGCACTTCTGACCACTGGGAACCCTGCTTGAAACCCTTACTGTAGTGTTGCCAATGTCTGGGTGTGGCTGGATATCTCCAGGGATTAAAGTTGCTCTTCAGACAGCAGAAATCAGTTCCTCTGGAGAAAATGGTTACTATGGAGGGTCAACTTTATGACTTTACACCTTGTAGTGATCTTTTCCCTCCCTAGGGTTGCCAGGTCTGGGCTGGAAAATACCTGGAGACTTTGGGGGTAGATCCAGGAGAGGGTGGGGTTTGAGGAGGGGAGGGGCCTCAGCATGGTACAACGCCATAGAATCTACCTTTCAAAGCAGCCATTTTCTCCAGGGGAGATGATCTCTGTCCACTGGAGATCAGTAGTAAAAGCGGGATATCTCCAGGCCTCACCTGGAGGCTGGCAACCCAACCCCTCCCCAAACTCCCCTCCCCCTCAGATCTGCAGGCATTTCCCAACACAGAGCTGGTAACCATACCTTACTGGTGCTTGAACCTGACAAAGGGAGTTTTGACTCATGAAAGCTGACATGCCCAAAATTGTGTTGGTATCTGTGGTGCTACTGGATTCAAATCTAGCTGTTTTACTGGTGCATTGAGCATCTACAAGCTCCTTGCTAAGTTATGAGCAATGGGAGATCAAGGACAGCCGAGAAGAAAAGCAGTATGGTATAGCAATTAGAGTGCCAGGTCCAGGAGACCTGGGTTTGATTTACCACTTCACCAAGAAAGCTCACTGATAGTGTCATGGAACTAAGGTTAATGCTTAATTTGCACTTTTGAACGCTCAGAAGTTAAGCTGAAACTGTCATCAACTTATGGCAACACCAGAGGTCATTTCGGGGGGATCGCGGGGGATCGCAGTTCCCCCGGGTGAGGTGCAGGGGGGCAGGGCACACGACGAAGCCCCACCCCTTCTTCCGGCTGCCCCCTTCTTCCAGCCTCATTCTGTTGCAGAAGGAGGAAGAAGCAGGAGGGTAAGTTGGCGTCCTCCCCCTCTGCCTGGCCAAGGCCACTCCACGTGGCCTCCGCAAAGAATCCCAGCCCCATCCAGGAGCTTCCCCGAGGTAGCTGTGTTAGTCTGTTGCTGCAAAATAGTCCGAGTTCGAATAGCACCTTTAAGACTAACAAATAGCACCTTTAAGACTAACCTTTAAGACTAAGACTAGCGGAGTGGTGGGTGTGGCCTTATGACACACTTCCGGTGATGTCAGGGGGTGTGGCCTTATGACACACTTCCGGTGATGTCAGGGTGTGTGGCATATGCTAATGAGTTATGCTAATGAGTCCCCCTAGCTCTTTTTCTACGAAACGACCCCTGGGCAACACTATGAATTATTTCCAAAACATCCTGTTGTTGACAGCTTTGCTCAGATCTTGCAAACTGAGGGCCATGGCTTCCTTGATTGAATCAATACATCTCAGGTTGGGTCTTCCTCTTTTCCTGCTGCCTTCAACTTTTCCTAGCATTATTGTCTTTTCCAGTGACTCTTGTCCTCTCATCATGTGACCAGAGTACGAGAGCCTCAGTTTAGTCATTATAGCTCCTAGGGAGAGTTCAGGCTTCATTTGCTCTAGAACCCCACTTATTTATTGTTGTTGTTTTTGGTGGTCCACAGTATCCATAAAACTCTCTTCAAACACCACATTTCAAAGGAGTCGACTTTCTTCATTGTCCAACTT
The DNA here is from genome assembly GCF_001447785.1 of Gekko japonicus. Lineage (NCBI taxonomy): Eukaryota > Metazoa > Chordata > Lepidosauria > Squamata > Gekkonidae > Gekko > Gekko japonicus. Next base: position 1,077,176 of record NW_015175369.1, read on the forward strand.
TCACACCTATCCATAGTAATGGGGAATCCTAGGGCATGAATGATCTTGATCTTGGTTGCCAGCAACATATCTTTGCTGCCCTTCCCAGTCCCAGTCTCCTCCTGATTTCTTGGTTTCAGTCTCCCTTTGAGTTGATCTTCCTAGGCAGAGGAATGATTGCAGATGAAATGTTTTCCACTTAGCCTTCAGCTAGTCAAGATAGTGGAAGCCCAGTTCACATGTAGCTGCCACCATGGCCCCGACCAGGCAGAAAGGCAGGATATGGATTTTAATAAATATATAAATGCTGAAGGTGACACAGCCAGCAGAACAAGGGGACGTCTCCGGTCACACCAAACATTCATGCATTCAATGGAGAATTGGGACCATTTGGCATCCAGCTGGTGGTTTTCTCTGAGGACGAAGAGAGGCCCTTAAAGGAAGAACTCTGTTAGAGATTTGGGGTGTGTGAGACAGGAGGACTCTGCAGTTGTTGGATGCTAGCGAAGAACCTCAGTTTAGAGCACTAGAAGAACCGACACGGCTTAGCAGTCGGAGTGTTGGACAAGCTTCTGGGAGGCCCACGTTCAAACCCCCACTCCGCCATGGAAGCTCACCCGGGAATGTTCGGGCCAGTCACACACTTTCAGCCTCACCTACACCTCAGGATTGTTGTGAGGATGAAATGGAGGAGAGGAGAGTGGTGTATGCCGCTTCAGAGAAAGGCGGGGTATAAATGAAGTAAGTAAATAAGAGCTCTAGCCTGACTAGCCTGCTAGGGTTGCCAAGTCAGAAGCGGCGCTGGAGCGGGGGACTCCAGCTGCTTCGGGAGTGCGCACACGCCGCAACCCCATCACCCATAGAGTTTTCCCTCGGATGACTGTGGCCCCGCCCCCAGCGTGTCCGGCGTGCCCACGTCACTTCCGGGTGATGTGCACGTCGCGTGCTTTGGGGGTGGGGTTCCCCCTGGGGCCCGATCTGCCGCCGGCGGGGAAAGGGCCTCTGGGGTGGGGATTTCCCCGCCCCCCGGGGGGACTTGGCAAGCAAAGCCTGCGGTCAGACGTGCCTTTAGATCTGACTCAGGTGCGAATGCCTGATGGATCTAAAGGGCATGATCAAACTGCAACATCTGGGAAAGGTCCCACAGTCATTGGCACCCCGCAGTCGTCATAAATTCTGTCAGAGCTGTCCTCTCAAGAGCAGTCATCGAAAGAGCTCTCTCAGCCCCGCCTACCTCACAGGGTGTCTGTTGTGGGGAGGGGAAGGGAAAGGAGATTGTAAGCCGCTCTGAGACTCCTTTGGGTAGTGAAGGGCGGGGTATAAATCCAATCTCTTCTCTTCTTCTTAAAAAAAAGTCTGATAATATTTTTTTCTTTACCAAATGGCAAAATTATTTAGTGTTATTGTCAGGCTCAAGATTCCTGGATGCTTCTTGTGTGATAATGCCAGGACAAATAAAACTGTTTGAGGTAGATGCGAGGATGGAGGGAAAAAATTACAGGATGAGCCAAACACTGTCTCATCATGCAAAGGTTAGCAATTTTCTTGTGCTTTCTCATATCCCGGCAACCATTTTACAAAAGCCAGAGGGCGTCTGGCTGTCATTCTCCCTGAGAGGGAAAAAAAAAATTTTATCTCCTGTGGAGGAAAGGAAGACGGAGGGGGGGAAAGAGAGCAGAATGGTTTTTTTTCTTTCTTTCTTTCCCAAAATGAACCTTCATCTCTGCTAGGAGACAGCTTAGTGATTGCCAGACTGAATCATAATTATGTAGTCCCGTTTTTTTCCTGTCAATGATGAGCTCTCTGAAAGCTTGCAGATTAGAAGTTCCGCCTGTGTTGGAATGTTATGGTCTGTGTAGGACTGTTCAACTTCTACACACAATGAAGAATGAGGTGGTAGAATGCTGGACTGCACCATTTTGGAGTACAGGTGGGGGTGGTAGTGCTTTGGAAAACTCTTCTAAGGCCCCTGCCACATGGCAGGGGAAAAGCCTCTAAAAGCGTGGCTTTTAAAAGCCGCGCCAAAGTTGAGACGCCGTGGCGGGATCCCACGGATCCCCTGGCTGCGGCGCCTTTTCTCCCCGGCACGATTAGACGCCGGGGAGAAAACACGGCCCTGACGGGGAGCCTGCCGAACTGCGCATGTCGGAGCAGGGGGAAGGGCCGGATCGGAGACGGGAGCGCAACGCCAGCCAGATGTTGGCGTGGGATCGTGCCCGTTTGCTCCGTCTCCAATCCGGCCCACAACGCCTCGTATGAACGGGGCCTAAGTTAAAACTTAGGCTATGGTCACACGCATTCCAAGTGCACTGAAAGTAGATTATTTAGTGTGTGTGATTGCAGCCTAAAACCCAAGCAGGTAGGTAGAGCCTTCCACCAGGTTCAGGAGCGTTCCTCCCCTAAACTCTGTGAGGTAGGCTAGGCTAAAACAGTGTGAATGGTAAAGTTGCTACCTGGAGATCTTCAAGAATTACAATTGGTCTAAGCTGTGGAGTGTTGTGAGCAAAATGTTTACTTTGTGAGCTACTGTTATTAAAGTTGTGAGTGAGCAGTTTGGCTACTGTATAAATTAGTTTCTTCTGGAGCACTCCTTCCTGAGCTATGACAAGAATGTGTGAGCCAGAGCCTAAAAAACTGTGAGCTAGATCACAGTAACTCAGCTTAGAGGGAACACTGCTTCAGACTACAAAAACCAGATGATGGTTTCTTTGGAGCATAGCCTCTATGGAAGGGTTCCTCAGCTTTTCCCAGCCTGTGGGCACATTTTGAACTTTGAGACAGTGTGGTGGGTGTGCAACCACAAAATGGCCACTGGGGAAGCCCAAGTGCAGAGTATAAGAGGGGTAAATTAAAAAAAAATATTCTGGGAAAGTAGAATCGAAAAGACAGAATAAAACCAACATTGTAGTGGCAGCTGTTGCTGAAATGTTATTTTAATCTTTCCTACCAATCAGATCTCCAGAAGGCAACCAGAAGCCCTACTGGGCAGAAGCCCATCTGGCCCCACCCAATTTCTGAAAACACTTGGCAGGCTCCAGGAAAGGCATTGGAAGGCACCACAGCACCACCTTGGGCATCCTAGCTCTGTAGTATTATCTTTTCCCCAAACTCCTTCCTACCCAGGCTCCAAATCAGCATGAATCCCCCAACCTCAGAATTGGCAACCTGGTGAGCTTCGTTGCAGGGTTGGGGCTCTGAACTCTAACTACTAGGGCTCCAGTCACACGTAAGGGTTTGGGCCGGGAGAGGGACGGATCGGGGCGCAGCAAACGGGCGTGATTGCACCGCAACATCTGGGAAGCGGCGCGCACCTGTCCCCGATCTGGCCCTTCAGGCTGAAAACCCGCTACAAAAAAGAACCACCCCTAGAGGTGGACTTACCAGAAAGGCCGCGGCAAGCGCGGCTGTGGGATTGCCGGTGCGTCCTTCTGCCGGCGCATCTGAGGCTCCTGGCTGAACTGCGCATGCTCACACATGCGCAGTTCCGCAGCCTCCCTCTCTGTTTCGTGGCTTTCTCCCCGGCATCTGATCGTGCCGGGGAGAAAGTGCGTGGCGGCTCATGGGATCTGTGTGATCCCGCCACCGTGTGCCTATTTTGGTGTGGCTTACAAAAGCCGCACTTTGCTTGCACATTTCCCACCCCCGTGTGGCAGCAGCCTAGGTCACACTGGCTTGCCACCACCTTTTCTTCTTGGAAAGCTCCCTGTGCCTTTAATAGTGGTCTGTGGTGCAGGAATTCAGCAGGGGAAGCATTGCATAGCACAGAGGCGATGCAGTGGTGTGGTGGAAAGCTACACCAGTTGAATCAGTGCCTGGAAAGAGAAGTGGCAACCCTGAAATAGCAGAGTCCCATTTCTGAGATGATTTGTCATTCAATATAAGCAATATCTCCTCTTTGGGTAGTACATTGGTGCCTGCAGGAAATTAACTTTTCACCCTTGTCCTTCAAAGCCTTCCAAGCATTGTTCTTGGCCTCCCAGGGCTGAGCTTTTTCATTTTCTTATCTGGGCATCCTTCGATTAACTCCTTTGATTGATTTCCCTCCCATTCCCTCTTCTTAGATTGAAGAGATCATCATCCTCACCAGAATTCCGCGGCACTGATTGTAATTAACAGCCCCGGCCTGTTTACTTGCTGGGCATCTGATATTTTTTCTGTAATAGGCTTCGAAGGTGACCCTGACGTGCTCAAAACATTTTAGGCCGGGGAATCGGGTCCAGCTTGCCATCTGATTTACAGAGTTGAGCAATTCTAATAGAAGGCACTTAAATTTATTACTTGTATGGACTGTGTTACGTTTCTTCCCCCATGCCGCTTCTTAAACACAGTCATTTTGCAGTGTTATGTCATTCATTCAGCTACTCTGTTCTTCTTGTATTGCTTTGTGGGGAGGGCGGGGTATAAATCTGATAAATAAATAAATTAACTAAGTCACAACGTACGAATATGTGTGTGTGTGTGTCCCCCCTTCACCTGTTTCCTTCAGCAAAATTCCCCATTTTTGTTTATTTTTAAAAGGCATTTAAAAATTGAATACTGATTTTTACACGGGGTATCATTTTTAATGGTAATGGGCTGTGTCCTACCAATTGTTATAACAGGGGCTATTTCAGACCACTGAAAAGTCTATGCCAGGGATTATGAGGATAAAAACCCACATAGGGCAATGGCTACGGTAAACTGGAAGAAGAAGAAGGAAGAAAGAAGAAGAGATTGGATTTATACCCCACCCTTCACTACCGGAAGGAGTCTCAGAGTGGCTTACAAGTCTCTTTTCCCTTCCCTTCCTCACAACAGACACCCTGTGAGGTAGGTGGGGCTGAGAGAGCTCTGACAGAAACTGCTCTTTTTCAAGGACAGCTGTGCCAGAACTATGGCTTGCCGAAGGTCATCCAGCAGCTGCAAATGGAGGAGTGGGGAATCAAACCCAGTTCTCCCAGATTAGATTCCATGCACTTAACCACTACACCAAACTGATTGAGCAGAAAAGCCAGCAGGATCCAACCCAATACTCCTATTGAATTTTATTAATATGTTAGCAGTCAAGTCCCTCTTCTTGCAGAACGGCAGTTTATACCTAGAATAACCATAAATCATAAACACCCTTCTTAAAATATCACCTCAGAATAGGGTTGCCAGCTCCGGATTGCCTGGAGATTTTTGGGATGGAGCCTGGGGAAGGCAGGGTTTGGGGAGGGGAGGGACCTCAGCAGGTTATAATGTCACAGAGTCCCCCCTCCAAAGCAACAATTTTCTCCCTGGGAACTGATCTTTGTTTTCTGGAGATCAATTGCAATTGTGGGAGATCTCCAGGCACCACCTGGAGGTTGGCAACCCTACCTCAGAATCATAAGTGCAAGACACTGCCTGGCTCAAAATGAAACAAAATGGATGCCAGTCAGAAACAAGCCTGGGCAAGTAGCTTAGAAGTGTGAGGCTGAGTGGCTGTGTAGTTTGGTGTAGCGGTTAAGTACATGGACTCTAATCCGGGGGAACAGGGTTTCCCCACTCCTCCACATGCAGCTGCTGGATGACCTTGGGCAAGCTGTAGTTTTGTCAGAGGTGTTTTCTCAAGGACAGTTCTCTCAGAGCTCTCTCAGCCCCACCTACCTCACAGGGTGTCTGTTGTGGGGAGGGGGAGGGAAAGGAGTTTGTAAGCTGCTCTGAGACCTTGAGTGAAGGGTGGGGTATAAATCCAATCATCTCCTCCTCCTCCTCTGTACCCTGGAAAGATGCATAATTTAAGACAATGGGTCTCCCAAAACTTATTGACTCACCCTTGGACTAATCCCATCAACACCCAGCCTTACTTCTCCTGCACTCATTTACCTTAATTAAGCCACGGTTAATCAATGCTTAATTTTATTCACCTAAGCCAAATAGCCCTTCTTGCCTGGTACTTGCAGGGTCATCAAATCTCCCCCACACCATTGTCCACCTCAGGAAAGCCCAGTAAGTTATTGTTCTTCTGGCAATCGCGTCACCCACCTGAGGGTATGTTTTGTCCTATATTTTGAGCACCCGGCTTCCCAGCAATGTTTGTGTATGTGCCTTAGATCCTCTGCAAAACCGCTCCCCCCCTTTCTTGGGCTCTCGTCTCTCTCAAAATGCTGGCCATTTTGCTGCTTCTGCAGACCTCTTCAAGGTTGGTAAATATCACCTTTCCCTAAAATTGCTTTCCCCCTTTCCTCCCTGTGTTTCCCTTGTGTGTATGTTTATTGTGTGCCTTTTGTTTTATTCTTTTTCTTTTTAATAAAAATCTTTCTAGTTGAACATCTGCCTGGTTTATTTGAGAGTTCTCTTAAGAGAAAAATCCTGGTATACATAAGTGGAGAATCCCAGTTACCCGCCTCTCACTCTGTCTTCTTTATGCTAATTCTCTCAATTAGGTGACTGCCTCTTTGGGTAACAAATATGGTCAGAAAATAGGACAACTGAAATTTCACCCCAGGTGTGAAGAAGCCATAAAAGAAACTTGAATTTTTCAGTTTGATTGGACTCAACATAAAATTTGGTAGTATCGTTGCTGCTGTATCCCTTCCTGGAAAAGCAACATCTGGCCACATTTTCTCACCCTTTGGTTATACCTGGATTTGGCTACTGCAATGTGCACTATGTGGTGTTGCCATTGGAGACTGTTTGGAGGTCTGAATTGGTGTGAGATGCTTCTATCGACATTGGAGAACACATGGCATATAGATGGCAATTGCATATGGACCTATTTTTAGATAATTGGAAATCAGTTATAAAAATGTACGGGTAGATTTGCCACTGCTGTTGTTATCATTTTGTCTTGTATTTATGTATCTTTTATTTCTTTAAAAAATCTTACTTAGTTGCTGGATCCCCCCCCCCTTTGTTCTTTCCTCCCATTTTTTGAAAGAAAGATTTTTTTAAAAATGGGGGGGGAGATGCTTTGGGGAAGCAGATATACATCTGCACACAGTCACACATCTCCTCCCAGTTTTGGGAGAGCTTTGCTGACACCCAGTGTGTTTCTGAGCACAATTCAAAGTGCTGGTGTTGGTTTTTAGAGCCCTAAATGGATTGGGACCTGGGGAAGAAAGGCAGGGTATAGATACTTTCATAAATAAATACTAAAACAAACTCCATTCACTGAGGGGAGATGGGTAGCCATAAAGGACAGGGCCTTTTCTGCAGCGTCACCCTCTGTTGGAGAGCCCCCCCTGCTTCTTTCTGCTGGAAACCTTATTTCTTTTGTTTTAAGTTGTTCAGTTTAGTCAGACATGCAACTGCTCCTGTTCTTGGATTCTAAGTCTTTAAACTCCTGATTTGATTGTTCTTTCTCAGTGGGATAAACTGAACAATGAATAGCACTTTAGAATCCGATCCCTTGCAGATAGCATAGTGTTTTGAAAAACCATGGATTCCACAACATTTAATAACATGTTTTATTGCGTTGAAAGGAACAACGCCACCAGCTCTTGCCAAATAATCCATTTGAAAGGATTTGAAGAGCACGGACTTGTAATTAGTCTTACAAACTCCATCAAAGCTGTAACTAGATGGGGAGAATCTGTTACTGTTCTATAAAGGCTTTAAAAATTTCAAAGGTTTATTTTGGGGTTGGGCAGGGGGACGCTTTGTTTTGGATTTTGCAGTTAATTTTTCCTTCAGGGCAACCGTTGGAATAAGATACTCATCAGATTGTCAGAAGTCTCTTGCCTGGTTATGACTTAACAATCCCCTTGAGTCCACAGGGGAAGTCCAAAATAAGATTCAAGAGATTCGTTAACATATTGTGCCTGCCAGCCAAGCGCTGGGCTGTTTTTAGAATGGTGAAGGGCATGGAAAACAAGGTTGTGAGAGGCTCTGAGAGGCCATTTCAGAGTTGTGTTAAATATTTATGGGAATGATATGGCAAGGTGTGCAATTAAAATGATGGAGTTGCGCCCTTCATCAGATGATTGGACTTCCCATTTTCACATGAAAAGCTCGGTAGGAAAGAGAATCACTTACTTACTACAGGAATGTTAGGCATAGGAAGAAAGAAAGGAGTCCTCTTCACTCAAAACGAGAGCCAAAGTGAACATAATGGTGGGAGATCTATGAATGGATCTCCTTCTGTTAAATCTTTCAATAGCATAGACTGGGAACTAGTTTGACAAACTCCATTAAAGCTAGTTGGTGACCACTGTAAGTTGATGGAGGATCCCTGAACAAATCTTTTGCTTTAAAGAGCTGTCATGCCCCCTTTCCAGTTTTGACTGTGGACAACATACTGGAGTGGGTCAGTGGGGGAGAAGAAGGTTGCCCCTTAGAATCCTTCTTGGACAACAGAATGCCCTTCCTTTTTCTTCATATCAGGCACCATCATTGGTAGGGATGGGCACAAACTGCATTTTGTATTTCGGTTCATGATTCATGGCTGAGCCATGAACTGAACCATGAACAGTTATACTGGTTCATGAATCGAACCGTTTGTATAGGTTTGTGAGCCATTTAAAGTTTAAATCCCTGCTTTCTGCTCCCTGTGAAAGTGGTGAGGAGCAGAAAGCAGGGGTTTAAATGACTCCTCCGGTTTTGTTCCGCACCACTTCAGAAAAATCACAGGGAGCTGAAAACAACTGAGCAGTTGCTTTCTGCTCTTCATGAACCGTCATGAACCACCATGAATTGTGCCAAAATTCCTAGTCGCTCATCACGGTTCTTGAACCCTGAACAGGCCCAAATTTGTGTCAAACTTCAGTTTGTTAGCTGGTTCATGCCCATCCCTAATCTTTGGATACTTCTTGCCCCTTGCCCCAAACTTCCTAGATTTGAACTAATTTACAATGATTTGGTTTTCCCACATTTCTTGTTTTGTTTTCTGGCCATATTATTTTAATTGGTTGCTATCAGTTTTGTTTACAGTGCAGCTGAATTGCGTAGTTTGCTTTCTGCTCTCTGGCCAGTTCACTTTGTTTTTTCTTTTTCTTTTTAGTTCTGGAGAATATTGTTCCATGGATTCTTTAAACTGTGTTTGATTGTTGCAAATGGGCTTGTTGGCTTGTGGTGGGGAGATGGCATACAGCTCTGCCAAAGTAAAACAATAAAATGAAATAATACAAGCAACTAGCACTTTCCCACTATAACAGAAGGGAGGGAAGGACTGGGAGGAGCATTGCCTTAGCTAATCCCAGTATCTTGCTGAGAATTTGTTTTTCCCTTCTTGTTGAATGTATTAATCTTGGGCACACCCAGCAACACAAGTCCTTGGTCACAATCCAAAAGGCAAGAGCTAAAGGGCTTTAGATTTTTGGGTTGCCACCAATGAACATTTTTGCTGCTGTTATTTTGTCCATAGCTGTGAGTTACTTTGGGTTTAGGGAGAAAAGGTGAGTACAACTATTCAAAAAAATGTGAAGTTTTTATTATTTCAGACACCCCCTTCCAAATTACTAGGTGACCCATGGGGGAACCCGCCACCCCCCAGAGTTGCCTGAAAGGAAACTGAGATAATGAAAATGGAGCAAGGGGGAAACGTTGAGTGCCCTTCCCACAGTTCTTGTCTGAATTGGGGTCCCATGCAGATGCTATTTAAGCCAATTTGGTGTAGTGGTTAAGTAAAAAAGGTAAAGGTTCCCTTGCTCGAAAGCCAGTCGAATCCGACTCTAGGGTTGCGGTACTCATCTCCGTTTCAAAGCTGAAGAGCCAGCGCTGTCCGAAGACGTTTCCGTGGTCATGTGGCCGGCATGACCAAACACCAAGGCGCACGGAACACTGTTAGTGGTTAAGTGCGCGGACTCTAATCTGGGAGAACCGGGTTTGATTCCACACTCCTCCACTTGCAGCTGGCTGGATGACCTTGGGCAAGCTGTAGTTCTGATAAGAGCTGTCCTTGAGAAAGAGCAGTTTCTGTCAGAGCTCTCTCAGCCCCACCTACCTCACAGGGTGTCTGTTGTGGGGAAGGGAAAGGAAAGGAGTTTGTAAGCCGCTCTGAGACACCTTTGGGTAGTGAAGGGTGGGGTATAAATCCAATCTCCTCCTCTTCTAAATTTACCAAAAAACCCCACTTTTTACAGAACTCCCTGCTGTGACAACTAAGCTGGCCATATGATCTTCTACCCTGTTTTATTTGTGGAGGTGAATACATGGCTGATGGCCACGAAAAAGCCTGGTTTGTCCATAGTGGACATAAGGATTATTCTGAGCTGCTTGTCCCTACAGAAAAATTCTATTTCAGTATTGCTTGTACAGATTGATCCTGAGATTCTTCAGTGTGCCATTTTCTGTTTCCCCCAGACCAAAACTTCCCCATGTAATATATGCATTGTCCAACATCTGTGCACTTCAATACGTTATAATCATATACTTCTTGCATAAGTAAGCTAAATCACATATTAAGAAGATACAGCGTGTACGCATAATATAAATGAGCTGACAAAAAACTAGCAGTGAAAAGCAGAGAACTGAAGCTGTTGACAATACACACATACAAAAAAAAAATACCAAAAGAAATAGAATGGGAAATTGGAGAGGGGTCGTGGCTCAGTAGAACAGCATCTGCTTTGCACACAGACGGCCCTGGGCATCTCGAGTTGATAGGACCAGGCAGAAGGTGATGTGAAAGACCTCTGCCTGACACCCTGGACTGCAGACAATACTGACCTTGATTGATCAATTGTCTGATTCAGTTTATGGCAGCTTCATGTGTTCTTCTAAATTTGATTGAAGCCAGTTTGGTGTGAGAGCCAGTTTGGTGTGAGAGCCAGTTTGGTGTGAGAGCCAGTTTGGTGTGAGAGCCAGTTTGGTGTGAGAGCCAGTTTGGTGTGAGAGCCAGTTTGGTGTGAGAGCCAGTTTGGTGTGAGAGCCAGTTTGGTGTGAGAGCCAGTTTGGTGTGAGAGCCAGTTTGGTGTGAGAGCCAGTTTGGTGTGAGAGCCAGTTTGGTGTGAGAGCCAGTTTGGTGTGAGAGCCAGTTTGGTGTGAGAGCCAGTTTGGTGTGAGAGCCAGTTTGGTGTGAGAGCCAGTTTGGTGTGAGAGCCCTCCTCCTCCTCCTCCTCCTCCTTCTTCTTCTTCCTGAACAAGGTCTTCTTGTCACAGAAACCAGGCTAATGGATCCAGCAGTGGTCCAGCATTTTGCTTTTGATCATAACTGAGGTGTTCATCAGAAGGAAGGGATTTCCCCCCTTTCCCCCAACACCCCCATCCAGGGGTTTTGCTTCCCCCTTGGAGAACTGTTGGCTTGATAATCTGTTTTATTTTGCAAATTTTCTAACAGGACCTTTCAATCAAAAGAACAGAAGATGCCATGAACCCTTTCAAAGCAATGTAGTGTAATAACGGAAACCTAGCCGGTGGTATTTTTTTTAAAATTGCATCCGCTGTTAGTTGTTTACCGAGCCTGGAGTTCTGTTCCAAAATTTAGAGCTTTGCAACCTGAGCATAAGGCAAGGATTGCACCAATGAAAATAGCCTCTGAGCATTGCAGTAGAAGTACCATCGACATCCCGGAATTCAAAACAATTAAAAAGCTTTATTGAAATTATTTAATTGAAAAAATGCTAACACCAAGCGGATGACCTTCAAATTAAGCTTTTAATATTGCAACTGTCTCTGCTCTTCTAATATTAGCCTGTTGTTTTAGGCCCTGGTGAATTAAACATCAATCTCAATAGCTAACAGGTGCTGGCTCCAGCCCAGCAGTGGAGAGAATGTGTGTAGAAGCAGATTTCCCATTTCTTTGATGGACCAGGGACTGTATGGATGAAGATGCTGCCTTACTTCCAGACGGGGGGACAGCCGGACTCTGCTCTCAGGTTTGGGGGATACTCAAAGAGAGACAAGTCGCTTGTGGTAAATGATGGTGCTTATTAAAAGATGTTGGGTTCAAGGTGATACATAAATCAAGACAAAGCAAAGGAGAGCTTACAGAATCCCTTTGGCCCATGGAGGATTCCTTTTCCTGGCTGATAGAGATAACAACTTCCACGTGGGACCTGGGGAGCCCCTGGAATTACAGCTCACCTCTGGCAATCGGTTCCCTTGGAGAAATTTAGAGGGTAGACTTGATGGCGCTGTACCCCACTGAGCTCCCTGTCCTCTCCAGGCTCCACCCCAAATCTCCAGGAGGTTCCTAACCTGGATCTGGCAGCCCTACCCCGCATCCCCTGCTGGTGGCCACGGGGACCTGGCAGCCCTAATGGCTGATGAACCTTTGGTCCTGGGACACATCTGGACGTGTAGGGTTGCCCGCCTCTAGGTGGCAGCTTAAGTTCTCTATACAGATCAGTCCCTCTGGAGAAAATGACAGTTTCAGAGGATGGACTCCATGACATCATCTTCCTGCTGAACACCCTCCCCTCCCTGAGCTCCGCCTTCCCTGCCCCCCAAATCTCCAGGAATTGCCCCATATGGATTTGCCAACCCTATCTCTTGTAGTATCTACAAGTTCTTTCCCTGGTGTCATGAAAAGGTTAACCTATTTGTTTGTCTATGCTAACTGATAGTTATTTAGGACCTGCAGGGGTGTCGAGGAGAAATTCCCGGATTAGAAGGGGAAGGTCTATGCATAATGATCTGACCTTTGGCCTGGTCATTGGCCAGTTTATAGTTGGGGTATGTAACCTGAGATTTTGCACATAGGCATCTGTGGGTTTTTTCTTCCTCCCTTTGTTTACAGATTAGTGTGTTGCACGTCTCTGTCTTGGAGGTAACATCAGCTAGAAAGATGTAGCTAGCAGCTAGATTGTTTATTATTTTATTCCCCCATGTAACCCTCCCTCCTACTTTAGTAGGGTTGCCAGTTCTGGGTTGAAAAATACCTGGAGACTTTGGGGGTGGATCCAGGAGAAGGGGGTGGGGTAGGGAGGGGGCCCCTCAGCATGGCACAGTGCCACAGAGTCCACCCTTCAAAGCAACCATTTTCTCCAGGGAAGCTGATCTCTGTCAGCTGGAGATCAGTTGTAAAAGCGGGAGATCTCCAGGCCCCACCTGGAGGCTGGCAACCCTATACTTTAGTAAACTTTTCTTTTAGCTAATTTACACTATCCCATCCCCAGCAAAGTCCACCGGGTTACGGGCAATAGTGGATTTTATGCAGACAATTCTTTGCTTTTTGTATTATTTACTTATATTTTATTTTGAGATTTATATCCCATCCTACCCTGCACACGGGCTCAGAGTGACTCACATGATATCAGTAATTGAACAGTTACATAAAAACGTTGAATCATTACACTTTAATTACGTCAATTTAAGATTTAAATAACTAATTAAAATTACCTGTCTGGCAGCTCGACAGTTAGTAATATCATAGTGTAGACAGAGTTTATGCCAGGGAAGGTGGTGGATCGCCCTGATGGAATAGCTAGGCCACTCCTGGCACCAATAAGTATAACATTGCCATGGAGTAATTGAGGCAGTTGAGACAGGGAAGGCTGATGTTCCTTGACATCCGTCGCCTTGACCAAAGGCCTGGCGGAACAGCTCCATTTTACAGGCCCTGCGGAATCACAACAGATCCCACAGGGCTAAGGTTGCCAAGTGATTCCTCGTCGGGAGTGGGGGGCTCCCGGCCTGCGTCGGGTGTGCGCGAGCGTCACCCGGAAGTGACGCAGGCACGCTGGGCACAGTTCCTCTGCTTTGGACTACACATAATCACTTGTATACTTGTGTAAATGTTTTAAGAATGCAGGCTACTCCACTTGTGATATAGCACTTGTATATGTGTGAGATAGGGCTGCCAAATGTGGGCGGGGGGCGGGGAATCCCCCGCTTTGAAGGGCCGATTTCCGATGCAGCGGAATCGGGCCCCGGGGGAACCCCACCCCCGGCGTGCGCATCACTAGCAATTCTATGGTTTTCCCTTGTATGGCCGTGGCCCCGCCTCCAGCATGCCCAGCGTGCCTGCGTCACTTCCAGGTGATGCGCACGCCGGGGTGGAGTTCCCCCCGGGGCCTGATTCCACGGCGACGGAAATCGGGCCTCCGAAGCGGGGGTTTACCCGCCCCCCCCACCCCCACTTGGCAGCCCTACCCAGGGCCCTGTTCTCAGTTGGAAGCAAGAACAGAAGAAATCTACCCCTCCCCATCTATGAAGAGCGATTAGACTTTGGTGTTTACAGTAGGCCTTTACATCTCAACTAGGCCCTCAGGTAGGGTTACCAGGTCTGGGTTGGGAATTACCTGGAGCATTCCGTGCGCCTTGGCATCTAGTTATACCGGCCACATGACCATGGAGACATCTCTGGACAGCGCTGGCTCTTCGGCTTGGAAACGGATATGAGCACCACATCCCTAGAGTCGGATTCGACTGACTTTCAAGCAAGGGAAACCTTTACCTTTGGGGGTGGAGCTTAGGGAGGGGCCTCAGCAGGGCATAATGCCATAGAGTCCACTAGGCTTGCTAAGTCCCCCCGGGGGGCGGGGAAACCCCGCCCCAGAGGCCCGTTCCCTGCCGCCGGCGGATCGGGCCCTGGGGGAACTCCATCCGACGTGCACGTCACCCGGAAGTGACGTGACCACGCCGGGCATGCTGGGGGCGGGGCCATGGTCATCCGAGGGAAAATGCTATGGTTTTCCCTCGGATGGTCGTGGCCCCGCCCCCAGAGTGCCCGGCGTCGTCATGTCACTTCTGAATGACATGCGTGCGGTGCGCGTGCGCACTCCAGCTGCCAGCCGGGAGTCCCCCGCTGCGGCTCAAAAAGCACTTGGCAACCCTAGAGTCCACCCTCCAAAATAGCCATTTTCTCCAGGGGAACTGATCTTGACTGGCTGGAGATCAATTGTAATAGTGAGAGATCTCCAGGTACCACCTGGAGGTTAGCAACCCTACCCTAAGGATCAAGCAAAGCATTAATGCTCCCACTACTTAAGCATGTGTTTTGCTTCACGCAGACCAGGCCTCAGCCTTTGTGGAGTTGTGAATTTATACAAAGGACAACATGGATCCTGTAAACAATTCACTAATTAATATCTCCTAGAGATGATGATGTTTCTCTGCATTTCCCCCCAGCAAAGATACGCTTCTGCATTTCTGATGGTCATTCAGACGTGTGACATCAACTCAGGTTGACTGTAGAGGATGTGATTGGGACATGAGGACTGCTATTGGATGGCTTTCAATGGGGATTAGACATATCTATGGAGGAGAGGTCCATCGATGGCTATTGCCTACAATGGTTAAATGGAGATAGTATACCTTGAAAGACTAGTTGCTGGGAGACTTTGGCTTTCATGCCCTACATGTGAGCCTTTCAGGAGCATCTGAGCAGTTGCTATAGGAAACAGGACTGGATGGACACATTGGTTTGTTCCAGCAGGGCTCTTATGCATTTAGGAATGTTTGCACTCGCACGCACACACACACACACACACACACACACACACACAGAGAGAGAGAGAGAGAGAGAGAGAGAGAGAGAGAGAGCACCCTCACATCCCGATATCTAAGGGTTCATGAAAATTTAGGCTGTTGGTGTTCCCACATGGAATTCTTCAGGAGTACCTAGGCCTGGCATGACTAAATAGAACCGCAATATTGGTAGTAGTATACCTCTAAACAATGCTCCCTGTAAGCTGTGGAGTCTTGTGAGCAAAAATGCTACTTTGTGAGCTACTGGCATTAAAAGTTGTGAGCGAGTGATTTGGCTACTGTATAAATTAGTTTGCTCTGGAGCCATCCTTCCTGAGCTAAGACAAAAATGTACTTGGAGGCCAAAAAATCTGTGAGCTAGCTCATGCTAACTCAGCTTAGAGGGAACACTGACTTTAAATACCAGTTTCTGAGAGGCTTGGTCTCCTTGACCCACGGGTTGAACCTAGCGTCCATCTTCCAAAATGACCATTTTCTCCAGGTGAACTGATCTTGGTAACCTGGAGATCAGTTGTAATCCCAGGAGATCTCCAGCCGCCTTTTGGAGGTTGGCAGCCCTCCCAGGAAAACAGACTCAAGGCCTACTATCCTAGGCAGCATGGAAGTATGGTTTTCTTTGAGCCACTGGTGGTCCCACATCAATCCCCCCAGGAGTAGCAGGGCCTATTAGTGAGGATCACCTGGAGGACCTGATTGAATGAACTTGCATGTTTGTACATTCAGCTGTGAGTTAAGCATTGCCTTGATTTTAGAATTCTAATATGAAGATTGACAGAATCCTCACACTCAGTTGCCTAGCCCTAGTCTTTCCAACTCCTCTGTGACATCAGAGCAGATCGACCAATGGCTACCACAGGGGCCATCCCGCCTCTTTCTGCCTAGATTGACCGTGACATCAGAGCAGACCAGCCAGTTATTGTTACTGCTGACCTATCCTTGCAGCCTGTGGTCCATGAGCCACTTTGATCAGTTATAATAAAGGCCGTCCTCCCCTTTTAAAAACTTTCGAGTTCCCCTCTTTCCAAACTTGTGGCTGCCATTGTCTGCAACAGCTGTTGCGACAGCTTCTGGGCTATTCAGCACATTTCTCCTGGAGAATGGCTTTGTTCGCCTATGGTGAGCGCCTGCAATTGGCGAGATAAAGGCAATGAAAGAAATGTTATCAAAACACTGCCAGGGCTGTGAGTGAACTGATTTACATGCAGTGGAGAAGGGGCAAAGCAGAGCCGTAATTGACCTTGGTGCCCTCTTCTGATTATTCAAGGTGGAGTTCTCTCGAGAGAGCTCATTCATCTCTCTGCTGTGGTCTTGGCTGACGGTGGAATAATTACAGGGGAATTCAAGGTAAGACTTGCACAGATTTGTCACTGGCCACTGGATATCGCTGGGCTCAATAAAATCCAACCAACTTGTAATTAGTCCGAGCTATCTAATGCTAACCTAATTTAAAAATGCAAATAATGAAAGCAACTCTTATTTTTTTTTTAAAAAAAGTGGAAAGTATTAAGGATTCTGATCTCCTCATTGCATGCAGCTCTCAAAAAAAAAAATGCAAAAACTTGCTGCCAATTATGTGCTTGGCTGAATTAAAATGAATCCCAGTGATTAATAAAGTCTAAAAGGATGAAATCGGCAGACGGTTTGTCACTTCCCGTGTTTTCATTAAGAGGGAACTTTTCAATTAGCAGTCTCCCTCAATTTAGTACTGTCCCCTAAAAACGAAGACTTCCCAATGGTGATGCAGTCTAATCAGCTAAACTCCCCCCCAAAAAAACATCTGGCAGGTGATGCACACCTTTTCCCTCTGGTTGAAATCCCCAAGGCTGGAATCAAAATTAAGCCCTGAAATAATTAAATGCTAAACTCTATGTTACCCGAGGTCACAGACTTGGGACTATATCAATTCACATGAAGCTGCCTTTCTTTGGGTCAGACCATCAAGGTCAGTATCGTCTGCTCTGGCTGGCAGCAGTTCTCCAGGATCTCAGTGGAGGTCTTTTGCATCACTTACTACCTGAATCGTTTTAACTGGAGATGCTGGGAATTGAACCTTGGACCTTCTGCATACAATGCAGATGCTCTGCAATTGAGCCATGGCCCCTCCCCATGGCACTCTCTGATCAGCAGTTTTCTCAGCTCATTGCCTTGCCATTTCTCTGATTTTGGAAAGAATAAAGTCCTTCCTGAGCTGCATATTTTTGGCTTGCCTTTTGCCTGGAGTCCAAAGCACCCATCCACCTGTCTGAAGTCCTTCTCTAATAGCAGACTGGCAGGGTTCAGTTGGTTTCTGACCAATGACTTGACAGGTTCTCCAGGCTTCTGGAGCCTCTGATCCTTTTAGAAATGAAAGGGACATCCAATTTGACAGGGCCTGTCTCACCATCATGTTTACGGCCTCTGCAAGCAAGGCAGAAGAATTGTAAGTGTGGCTGGCTTCTTTTCCCCCCATTGTATACAGTAGAGCTGATGCCCAGCCAAAAGCAAGGAAATCTTTCTTTCTGCAGGATTCATAAGAAGTCTCCAGGTGCTGGAAGCTGTGCTATTTTGCTTCTTTGCCGAGTTGGCTTCAAGCTTCACTTCTGACACCATGTTATGGCTTAGAGGACACCATTCTTATTAATTATGGCAGTGTCCTAAATAGACTTGTACCCTTCTAAGTGCATTGAAGTTGGTGGGCTTAGAAGGGGGTAACTTGCTTCCTCAGATTTTAGGATTGCTCTGAAGAGTTTTAAAGGAAATCTGAAACAGCTCCAGAGTTGCCAGGTCCAAATGACAAGCTGGTGGGGGACTTACCAGGAGGCTCTGGGAAAGGGGAGGGAAGAAGCACGCTGTGCCTTTGTCACCTCCAGGTGACATAGGCATGTCGGAGACATCGGGGCAATGCTCTGGTTTTTCGACAAAACTCTATGGTTTGAAGCTAATTCTACCATAGAGTTTTGCCCAAAAACCAGAGTGTCGCCCCCCAACATCACCAATGTGCCTACATCACTTCCAGGTGATGTAGGCATGTCACGTTTGGGGTGGTAACGTTTGGGGTGGTAACACTTTATCTCTGGCTATAAGTTTGAACCTTGCCTGCCATTCTAATGTATTTGATAAAGCATGCGTGCACACGAAAGCTGATACCTTGAATCAAACTTTGTTGGTCTTAAAGGTGCCACCGGACTCTAAACTCGTTCTACTGCTTCAGACCAACACAGCTGACCAACTGGATCTATCTAGGTGAAATGAGTGATAGACCTATCTGGAGCAGGGGTCCTCAACCTTTTTTGAGTCTGTGGGCACTTTGGAATACCGACACAGCATGGTGGTTGCAGTCACAACATGGCTGTCACAGGAGGTGGGGCTGATCACACAATGGCTGCCACATCTTACACAGTAAAGATCCTTGTGCTGTGCTGTGGTGGCAGCTGCTGCCAAAAACAAAGGGTTTTTTTTTCCTTTCAAAATCTGCACAGTCAATCAAATCTCCAATGGCCAATCAGATGCTTTGCTGGGCAAAAGCCCCACCTGGCCCCACCCACTTTCTAAAAACACTCATCAGGCACCAGGAAAAGTATTAGTGGGTTCCATGGGCCCCACGGGCCTTACGTCAGGGACCTCTGACCTAGAGGCTGAACCTTAGAATGACATTTATCACCCTACCCTATGCTGGCATTCCAAAGGATAGAAATAGTCGAGAGGACACGATGCTAGGAAGACTTGTGTTTTAGTCTTCAGCTCTTGTTTCCTCTCTGCAATCTTGGCTAAGTTTGTTTCCCTTCCATCAGAAGCGCCTTGCCAGTCGCCTGCGGGGAGACTCACACACTACTAAATGCTTTTAGTCTCTGAACAAAAGAATAAAAGAGAATCGCTCCGCCTGCCTTGCTCCTGCCATTTTAAATATGCAGCCACTTCACCTGTCTCATTCTCTTTTTGACCCCCCCTTTCTAATCCCCTGACATCCACCCCGGACCTCTATTCTGTCAGAAATTGCTACCAGCATCCAGGGTACGGAGAGGGTTGAATCAGAAGGCTGTAATGTTTCGAGACGTTTCTGCGGCAGCTGGAGCTCTTTTCAGGACTGAAATGCCAAGTCAAGGGGGACCAGGAAAGCAGAGACTCAATCAGCCATGAAACTAGACTCCAGAACAAGAACTCCCTCGCTTGCAGGTGGGAGATGGGCTGGGCATCGCTAAAGGTTATGAGTACCGCGTTTCGCTGACTTTTCTTGTTTCTCGTGCTGAGCGCAGGAAGAGCAAAAAGAGCAGACACTGACAAGAGATTAGCCACTGTGGGTTTTGCAGACAGGATGCTTTCAAGAGCCTTGCTGGCTGTGACTCGGACGCGAACAATGGGGATTGACCCAAGTGCAATCACTGCAGCAAATGGCTTCTGCCTGGGGTGCCTCTGCTCCCCCCTCACTTCCAATGTAGTTGGGAGATGCCTCTTGCCCATTCAGGGTGTAGAGGCAAGGAGGGTGGGAAAGAACAGAGTCTGGCGCTCACTAGTGGAATGGCCAAGAGTTTTCTGGAGAGGGGTTTGATCTGCCATTGCTTTTAGACCGGAGTTCCTCTGAATTTTGCATGGCCGGCATTGTACCTGCTCCTGCGCTTCCATGATAATGGCTCGATGTGGACGGTTTGTAAACAAACTGATGAATGGAGATCATGAAGACAGAGACAGACTGAAATAATTCTCCAGTGTTCTAGTCTTTCACCAGGAAGGAAAGGGTACTGTAGAAGTCCATCCTGAGTATCAGAAGATGTTCATTTACAACGCTGAGTTAGCAGATCCATTGGGTCAGGCATATTATCTCACACAGTGGCCAACCAGTTGCCCTGGAGGACCAAACACACCCGGCATAAAGACCGCTGCCTCTCGGAGGAATGGTTTCCAGAGATTTGCTGTCTCTGTAGATGGAGCGACCCTTCAGTCTAACCCCCCCCCCCCTTAAAGCCATCTGTGCTCATGAATCCCAGAGTTCAATTACTCATTGAGGCTGCGGGCGTCCATCACAGTTGGCCTCCCTGCTCTCAATCTGGCTCCCAATCTGCTGAAAGGGCCCACTGATTCCACCTGTGGCTCTGCCACCTATATGAATTTTTATTGTTAGCGTTTTAACTATTTTTAATGTGATTTTATGGTAATGAGTCTTGGACTTGGCTTTTGTGATCCGCCCTGAGCCCGCTTTGGGGAGAGTGGAATAAAAATCTCAAAAACAAACAAACAAACACATAAATTTCCTTTTGTCTGTCTTAAACCTTTTTCTCAACAACTCCATTGGGTGACCCCAAGTTCATTATTATCGAAGAGGGAGTAAAACCCCCTCTGTCCACTTTCTCTGCCTGGTTCATGAGTTCGTACACCTCTATCATGTCTCTCCTTAGCTGTCCTTTTTCTGGACTGAAAAGTCCCAGACTTTCTTCATAGGCAAGGTGCTCCAACCCCCTAATCATCTTGGTTGCCCTCCTTTGTACTTTTCCCAGCTCTGCAACTCCCTTTTAAAGATGCAGCAACCAGAATTGCACACGGAGTTGCGCAGGCTGCACCATAGCTTTATCCAAAGGCATATCTATATTGGCCATTTTCTTATTGACCTCTTTCCTGATTAGGTTCACGAGGCATGACAAGGGTTAAGAAGCTGGAAACTCTTCTCAGCTGTAGACAGTTTCTAGAATAGGACTAGTGAGAATGGTAGAAGGCATCAGAGGAGCATTTACCTATATTACCTATATTAAGCTCACAACAACCCTCCATTGGGAGGATGGGATTGAAAAACATTGACTTGCCCGAAATCAGCCTCTCTCTGTCATATCCCAGAAATAAATCCTGCCCATTTGCTTGCTGATGCACTCTTAATACCTGTCTCGCCCCAACCTTGCCACAGTAATCCATGCAATGGTCACCTCCAGGTTGGATTATTGTAACTCCCTTTACATAGGGCTACCCTTGAGTCTGACCCAGAAGCTTCAACTGGTACAAAATGCGGCTGCGCGGGTCCTTACAGGGACCCCACGGAGAGCACATATCCATCCAGTGCTGCATGAGCTTCATTGGTTGCCAGTGGAGTACTGGATCAGATTCAAGGCTTTGGTGCTTACCTTTAAAGCCCTTAACAGTCAGGGACCTACATATCTTCGGGACTGTCTCTCCTGATATGTCCCCCGAAGGGCATTGAGATCAGCAGCCAAGAATCTCCTGGTGATTCCCGGCCCCAAAGATATCCAACTGGCCTCAACCAGGGCCAGGACCTTCTCAGCCTTGGCCCCAGCCTGGTGGAACTCTCTGCCCAGCGACATCCGTGTCCAGTCTGATATATTAAAGTTCCGCAGGGCATGAAAGGCAGAGATGTTCCGCCAGGCCTTCGGTTGAGGCCAGCGATGGTTCCCTTACATCTACCTGGCACCCCCCCCCCCCCCCATGAAAATCTGACTGCTAGATATGCCATCTTGTTTAAAGTGTTGAAATACCCATGTTGAATGTTTTATATTGAATTCTGTAGTTTTAATTAGTTTTTAAATGGTATTGGATTTTATGTTGTTGTAAACCGCCGTGAACCCCGCAAAAGCGGGGAAGGGCGGTTAAGAAATCAAAATAAATAAATAAACAAACTAAGAACATAAGAGAAGCCAATGTTGGACCAGCCCAATGGCCCATCCAGTCCAACACTCTGTCACACAGTGGCAAAAAATACCAGGTGCCATCAGGAGGTCCACCAGTGGGGCCGGGACACTGGAAGCCTTCCCACTGTTGCCCCCCACCCCAGCACCAAGAATACAGAGCATCACTTGCCCCAGACTGTGAGTTCCTATCTATACCTTGTGGCTAATAGCCACTGATGGACCTCTGCTCCATATGTTTATCCAATTCCCTCTTGAAGCCGTCCATGCTTGTAGCCGCCACCACCTCCTGTGGCAGTGAATTCCATGTGTTAATCACTCTTTGGGTGAAGAAGGACTTCCTTTTATCTGTTCTAACCCAACTGCTCAGTGAGAAAGGGCGAGAAGTACCTCTTTCTCTGCCTGCTCTATCCCATGCATACTCTTGTAAACCTCAATCATGTCACCCCTCAGCCGTTGTTTCTCCAAGCTAAAGAGCCCCAAGCGCTTTAACCTTTCTTCATAGGGAAAGCATTACAACCCTTTTATCATTCCAGTTGCCCCATTCTGCACTTTTTCCAATGCAATAATATCCTTTCTGTGGTATGGTGACCAGAACTGCACACAGTATTCCAAATGATGTCACTGATAGTCAAGAGAGGAGCCAGTTAAAACTTGTTCTGTAATGGGTGGGGCTTGGCATGAACACATGAAGCTGCCTTCTACTGATTCAGACCATCGGTCCATCAAGATCAGTATTGTCTACTCAGACTGGCAGTGGATCTCCAGGTAGGGTTGCCAGCCCCCAGATCCCACCAGGGGATCACCTGGTTTTGGGGGCTTCTACCCACCATGGATCAGCTGGCTGGTGGGGGAAACCCCGCCCCTAAACTATGCCATGTCCTGATGCAATGATGTCACCTGGAAGTGACGTCATCACGTTGGGGATATCATGCAGGGAACACTGTGGTTTTTTGGGCAAACTCTATGGTTTAAGCCCAATTTTACCATAGAGTTTGCCTAAAAACCAGAGCATCCCTGACACAATGATGTCGCTTCTGGGTGATGTCATTGCACTGGGACATAGCGCTAAGTCCCCACCCATTCCTGAAACATCCCCTGCCAGAGCAGGAAGGGACCTAGCAACTCTTAGAACAGTCAAATATTTTCTGGTTTGCCAACCCTATGAGCCTTCTTGGGAATCAGGCCAGTTTCTTCAAAACAGAAGCCTCCAACTAGGTTAGCAACCCGCCCAGGGCTCTGTAGATCCCAATAAAATACATTATGGATGCACTAAATATCCACGAACAAACAGTCAGAGCAAAAATTAAAGCCAAGATGCCCTCTCCCATTCACCACTCCCATCCTTATTTGATGGCTATTCACTGACCGATTAAAAAGGTACCCATTTTTTAAATGAGATCTTCTCTCTATCTATGTGATTCCAACTAATCGGGGATCCTGGAGCCAGTATGATGACATCACAGGGTCACCCCACAGCCACTGTTGCTCTCATTGTGTATAGTTGCATGCTTTCAGCCTGTGGCAGAATGTGCCTGCAGGCCCTCTTCTGCCCTGCCCTGCTAGGGGTTCCCAACTCCTTGGAATGGCTTTTCTTTCACTCTCAGGGTAGCTGCTACCACCAGCTGCCCTTTTAAAGGAATTTCCCACTGGGAGGGACAGGACTCCCACCTTCCCTTCCAAGACCGGAGGGCCCAGGGCCGTTTTTTCTGGGGGAATGCACCAGAATGGAGTTCTGGAACCTCTGCAACTAATTTTTAAAAAAATGTTTAAAAGTTCGTGAGTTTTCAGTATACAGATTGAAAATTTCATTTCCCTCTTGAGAGTTCCTGTACCTTTTTTTTAAAAAGCCCTGTCAGAGGCCTTGCCTCTGTGTCTCTTGCCACCCAGTGCCTGGCCACCGCAGGAACAAATTGATGCCTTGGGCACCCCTTGAGGAATAGCCATTTGCCAACCCCCTCTGGAGCCCCTTTTAAAATACTGTGTCCGAAAGGGTGGAGGTCTATGTGGTACAGAGAACCGCTCCCACCATCGAAAGTTTAAAGTATTTATTAAAAAGAAAATGTGTACAAGCATACTTTTAGCACAGCATCAAACTTGAACAAGGAATACAAAAGAAATTGGTAAAAATGCACATCCTCTGTCCCTTCTATACATGCCCTAACTGATGGTAAAATATGGGACAGTCCCTTTAGTTTAGCTGTTCAAGTTCCCTACAGAGTATTCCCATTACCTTGAAGCTTGCTCCCAGTCTCCCCACTCCTCTACATGCAGCTGCTGGTGTGACCTTGGGTCAGTCATAAATTCTTTCAGAGCTGTTCTCTCAAGGGCAGTTCTCAAGAGAGCTCTCTTAGCCCCACCTACCTCACAGGGTGTCTGTTGTAGGGAGGGGAAGGGAAAGGGATTGTAAGCTGCTTTGAAACTCCGGGTAGTGAAGGGCAGAGTATAAATCGAATCTCCTCCTCCTCCTCCTGCTCCCAGGCAAGCACATGGTCAGTATGGCTGCCTCAGGAGTTAAGAGTCCTGTGACCTGTCAGGAACACAGTGTCCCAAAGAAAGAGAGCTATTCCTGTGGTAGGAAAGTTTTACCATCTCTGTTTCCCCTCCCCCTTGACACTGGTCAGCCCAGGTCAAGGCATCCTTTCCTGGTGTTTCTAAAAAGTTCCCTCCTTAGCCCCTCTAGAATTTGACACCCCCAACTCTCTGGTCCTCGCTGGGAGGGGGGAGAGAAGAGGGGGATTGACCATTCCTTTGTCTAAATCCATCAGCATTTGTATGAAGGTAGGCTGAGGTACAATTGAACTGACTCCCTCTGCTGCCTAGAAAAAAAAACATTTAAAACACCAAGTGGAGGTTTGCTGCTTACCAACCTTCCAGGAGAAAATGCATTTCATCACACAGCCCCTGCTCACAGCTGTACTGAAAAACATTCTGAAAGACACTAGTCTTGCTGAATTTTGGCAAAGCTGTAAAATATATAGACTTAAAGTCTACAATAGATTTTTCTGCAAGTCTGTTATTGTCTGAGTCAAATGTATATCATGCATGTGGAAAACAAATAGAAAGGAAATTATTGAGGCTGTAATGGTGGATTTATCCCAAATTTACTTTTTTATCTGTAAGCATTTGGAACAAGCAGAGGCTGAAGGCAAACAGCCGCAACTCACATTAAGTATTTTGCCCATTCAAGTAAAATGATGTCACTGTGTATCTGTAAAAGATTGTTGGCTGTTTGGATCATCAACACTACACAGATGTATTCTCCTCCACCTCTGAGCTCCTACCGTAAGATTCTTTTTATTTATTTCATTCCTTGCTTTTTGCACCATTAAAAAGTCAATGTTCTTTCCTCCCCTCCCACTTTAGTCACCTCATTATTTTAGCACGTCAATAAAATAAAAAAAAATGTGTGACACAGCTGCAGTAGCGTTTGTAAAGAAAGTTCAGCATCCATGCCGCTGTGAGTGTATTCTTTTTGGAAGGGTGGCATCATTTCCTCCTATGCAAATTCCCAGGTGTAAAGAGGACATTTCCTCTAAATAAAGGAGCTGAATTATGAGGGAACTATTTGGAGTTTTTCCATGGTGTTCAGGGAGGAGCTGGGAAAACTGTAGATGGCCTTATTTTCCAAAGCATATGATAGAAATAAGATAATGGATTCTGTGCAATTCCTTGATATTTTTCTCTCATTCAGGATGATGAGTTATGATGGAACCTTGTGAGGTAAACATGGGCACCTAACTGCTCCAAGAATGGCAATAAGCCAGATTTGGAGAGGGGTCACTGGAAAAGGACGGTTTACAGATGACACTTGATGGGTAAAGGAAGAATTAAGCACTTTCCCCCAACCTGGTGATCTCCCTTACAAATTATCCTCCTAGCCCTACAATTACCATTACCAGCAAATGTACTTCCTGAAGATATGGCTCATTTCAGAAGCAGGGGGACTAGATCACCCAGAATAGTAAAAACATAGCGCTTCAGTGGAATTCCAGAGCAGGAGTCCCCAACCTTCTTGAGCCCGTAGGCACCTTTGAAATTCTGACACAGCATGGTGGACACAGCCGCAAAATGGCTGCCACAGTTTACTTTATGCAGAGGTGTCAGGCTGCAGCTGCCGCCAAAGCAATGTTTTTAAGTATGGTGCTGGAGAAGACTCTTGAGAGTCCCTTGGACTGCAAGGAGATCAAATCAATGTTGTAGAAAGCTTTCATGGCCAGAGGTCATTAGTTGTTGTAGATTTTCCAGGCTGCAGGGCCGTGGTCTTGGCATTGTAGTGCCTGACATTTCAGTCATTGACACAAAGGGTGCGGTCAGATGGTGTGCTGAGAGCAGGTTAAACTGCTCTAGTTCTGACCAGATTATATTTGATCTGGATAATTGTGATCACACTTACCTCCCTTATCCCGCCTCACCACGCAGTCACGTTGCTCCCTGGCATCTACACTACCGACGCGCGGGAGCTTGTGTCGGTGGGTTTTAATTTTTTTTCTCAGTTTGTGCATGCGCATAGGCGCTCATCCATAGAATGGGGGGGTGAAACTACCATGGCGCATGTGCAGAACCACCAGGGCAAATCAATCCAACCCCTCCAACAAAAGACATCCCTTTAAACATTTGACCCAAAAATGGCCTCTGTGAGATCCCAAACTCATCTAAACTTTAAAACTAGTGACCATTTAAATGTCAGTTTTCTAAACACAGTAGCAGAGCTCCGCCTATGCGTGCACCGCCGACGTGGGAAAAAAAAAGGTGGGCGAAAAGCAGAAGCCTCAGGCAGCTTTCGAGCAGGGAGGGGGTTTAAACTGGAAGTGGCTTGACACCGGTGGAGCGATCACACAGGGGGGAAATGTGGCTTTAAACGGGAGAGCTGAGAAAACACCACTCTGGGACCTGGTAACAAAATACTTCGGATTAAAGCAGTTTTGAGCCGGAAACCAACGGCTGGGGACGGGAGGCAGATGTTGACTGTGTGATCTTGCATATAAAATCCATTTCTGAAGTGTGACGAAAGCTGATCAAACAGCCCATCTGAACGCACTCAAAGAGTACTCCATCTTTCTGTTTTACACCTCTGAGGATGCCAGTCACAGCTGCGGGCAAACATCAGGCACTACAATGCCAAGACCATGGCCATACAGCCCGGAAAATCTACAACAACTAGAGATCAAATCAGTCAATCCTAAAAGAAATCAACCCTGACTGTTCCCTGAAGGGCCAGATACTGAAGCTGAAGCTCAAATACTTTGGACACCAAATGAGAAGGGAGCACTCTCTGGAGAAGACCCTGATGCTGGGAAAGATTGAAGGTAACAGAAGAAGGGGACGGCTAACCATCTCATCCTTTTGCCGACAGTGTTATCGATGCCATGAACATGAAATTAAGCAAACTCCAGAGCACGACGGAAGACAGGAGGGCCTGGCGTAATGTGGTCCATGGGGTCACAGAGAGTCAGACTCGACTGTGTGACTGAACAGCAACAACAGCAAATCAAATCTCTAATGCCTTGCTTGGCCCCTCCCGCTTTCTAAAAACATGTGGCAGGCACCAGGAAAGGTTGTCCAAGGGCACCAGAGCTTCCACAGCCACCCCTGTCCTAGAGGATTGCACCAATACGTTGACTTGTGGGTTCATGCTGAAGACCTTGTTCTGCTTCCTTTATTCTACCTGTCTGAAATTTGGCAGTGTGGGTAGGGCTGACAACCTCCAGGTGGTAGCTGGAGATCCCCCACTATTACAACTGATATCCAGGTGACAAAGATCAATTCACCTGGAGAAAATGGCTGCTTTGGAAGTTAACTCTGTGGCCTTATGCCCCAAACCCCGCCCTCCTGAGGCTCCACCCCCCCAAAATCTCCAGCTATTTCCCAACCCAGAGCTGGCAACCCTAAATGTGGGTGGTCTTGAAGACTACTATAGATCCCCTGAGTTTTGTCCAATTTGGTTGGGAAACCATGAAGGTACAGACCTGAGAAAAGGGTGTGTGTGTCTTCCATTGAAACCAGTGGGAAATAAGATAGTTGCAGTATTTTGAAAGAGGGAGAAAGAGTTCCCTGTAAATCCAACTAAACTTGAGGGCCATCAACATATCCCACATAAGCAAATTCCATGAGCCAATCTTTCTTTGGGCAAAGAAGTCCATCCTTCTGTCTGTCCTGAATCTTCTGCCCATGAACTTCACTGTGTGCTCTCAAAGTCCTGGGCCTGAGTCGGACCGGTTTAGG
>NW_015175370.1:0-13108 GCF_001447785.1 Gekko japonicus
TTTCCTGGAGAAGTTGGCATAACACAGCACACTTGCGCCTGCTCTCCCTCTACGCGTGTTCAATTCATACATGGGGCTTTTGTTTGTACCAAGCTATGGAGAGGGCATTTTAAACGCCTTCTTTGGTTTTTTCATTTACTTTCTTTTGTTCTTCTCCCAGCTAAAAATATTTTGTAAATATTAGCAGGGAGCGGGGAAGGAATCAGAAGTGCTCACAGTAGAAGAAGAATCCTTCAGCTTTCTTTTATGCAATGAAAAGTTGTTTGTGGTCGGCATCTTCATGTGGTCAAATAGGACTAGGGAAAGTTAATGTGGGCTGCGGTCACACGGAGCATTTGTCGCGCTGGTAGGCAGATTTTCCGGGCGCGATCACACCGCAACATCTGGGAAGAGTAGAGCTCCCGTGGCTAATCCGAGGCTTCCCGCAGAAGATGAGGAGTAAAAAACTAGTACCTCTGAAGTACTAGTTTCCGGAAACCGCGGGGCAACGGTGGGCATCTGATCGCGTTTCTGGTGGACTTACGTGGCATCCGGTGCTCGCCGCTGTTCGTCGCACACAAGGGGGTTTTTGTCTCCCAAGTCTCCGCAGGTTGCGCAACAGCGCATGCGCACAAAGAGCGATTGCTAGTGCGATTGTGCGGCACGGCTTCTGTGCCGCACTGCAGGATACCCATCTGGTTGGCATCTCCCCCCTAACTACGGGACCTCGACCGGGACGTGTGCTCGGGCGGCCGTGCGTTAGTTTCCTCTGGGGCAATTAGCCACGCCTCCTCCCCCCCACGATATCCGGCCCGTGTGACCGGGGCCGTTGTTATCCTTTGTTAAAGAATATTTAAGTCCCGGTCACATGAGCAGGATGATCCGCCACTGAAGGGCGGCAAATCAGAGCTGGAGCAAAAAGAACCGCGGGAGCGCGATCCAACATGCCCCTACGGCTCCGTGCTCTGTGCCCTGGCAGCCGATCACACGGTGCGCAGCAAACCGGCAGTAGCACGGTTGTGCGCATGCGTGGGATGGGGAACGGCGCCAGCTGCAATGGGCTACCGGTGCTTCCCCGATCACACGCCTTCCATTGGCCCGCATCATCCGGTAGGTACTGCTGTTTTGCTAGTACCTTTTTGATGCGAGTTTGTGGGCCGAAGAGACGGATCGGGGACGGGTGCGCGCCGCTTCCCAGATGTTGCGGTGTGATCGTGCCCAGATGTTGCGGTGTGATCGTGCCCGCTTGATGCGCCCCCGATCCGTCCCTCTTGCGGATCAAATCCTCCCATGTGACCGGGGCCTTAATAAGGCAAATGGAGCCCTCCAGAATATTTATTTTGGTAAAGGTGCGCTAAGGAGAGCTGAAGATGCAGATGGGATGTGGCAAGGGATGTGCTGAGGCAAAAATGCTCATGTATATAGATCAAGATGGGCAGCCGTGTTTGTCTGTAGCAGCAGAAAAGAGTAAGAGTCCAGTTTGTTAATCTTTAAGGTGCCACTGGACTCTTACTCTTTTCTAATTCTCACATATAGACTCTCTGCCTTGCAGTGGGCCTCAACGGCAGAACTGCACCCCTCAGTAGAAATTAGCTCAGGCCCTTGGTTGTCTTCTTGGGAGCTGATGGGTTCCTCTCTTGCTTCACCTTCAAGGCAAAGGTGGGGGAGGAGCTACCTCAGTTGGTTTCCCTCAGGTTCTTGGTGGGTCCTTCAGGAGTGGATGGCACCAGCTGGGTTCCTCCACTCTTGCCTTTTCCTCCAAGTACACAGGTTTTTCAGTAGCAAGGAAATGACGTTGTGTAATATTTTGATCCTATATTGTGCTATTTTCAAACAGCCTAGGCACACTTGTGTGCATCTGTGTGTTTCTGAACTAAAATAAGAGGCACACTTGAGTCTTGCAACTAGAAAATGTTTACTTTTATAATACGTATGAGTAACTTTCAGGGCTATTCTCTGTGTGTGTGTGTGCGTGCGTGCGCATGCGTGTGTGCTTTTTGTGTGCTTGCCTGGAAGTCATGGGTGACTTCTGAAGACCCCTACTGGGGCTTGGACATGTTCCAGAGAAGTGACTTGATTAGCCTGCCTCTGCCTCCCGCCGCTGGTATTCCTTGGAGGTTGCCCTTCCAAGTACTTGCCAGAGTTGGTCCTGCTTAGCTGCCAAGATCTGGCAAGATTGGGCTTGCCTGGGCTATCCAGGTCAGGGCTCAGAGCCATTATTTTTATTTATTCATTTACACCCTGCCTTTCCTTGTGATTCAAGGTGGCCAAGCAAAGTTATTGCCCTCTAAGTCCATTAAAGAAGGGTGCAGTTCTGCTTAAGTTAGCCTATGGCCCCGGTCACATGGGAGGTTTTGCCCCGCAAGAGGGATGGATCGGGGGCGCAGCAAACGGGCGCGATCACACCGTCCCCGATCCGTCCCTTCAGTCCCAAAAACGCGCATTAAAAAAAAACCTAGGAAAGAGTACTACCAACCTGAAACGCCGCAGCAAGCGCGGCCGTGGGATCACCAGCGTGCCCGTCTTCAGCAGCATTCGAGGCTCCCGGCCGAACTGCGCATGCGCACACATGCGCAGCCGGCTGCCTCACTCTCCCTTCCGCGACTCCCCCCCCCCCCCCCCCGGCATCTGATCGTGCCAGGGAGCAACTGCACGGCAACTCAGGGGATCTATCTGATCCCACCGCCGCACGTCTCTTTTGGTGCAGCTCTAAAATGCCGCACTTTGGCCGCGCCAATTTCCCCCGTGTGACCGGGGCCTATGTACACTTGTACATAGAGGTTTATGGAGCTGCAAGTGTTCTTTGAGTACTGTTTTCCATTGTACTGTGACTATAGCATATGAGCAACTCTAAACTGGTAAAATGAGGCAGTAGATGCTACAGCCATTGGGTGGGCTGTCCTGTGGCAGCCACCACCTTCTTGTCCTCCCCACCTGTCTGCTGGGCAATGAGGCTTCCTATAACTGGTTGACTGAGATGCTTCCTTCTCAAGGGTTTGGGTGCAAGAATCATCTGTTCCCAGTGGAGCAAGATGAGGTAGGATAAGGTTGGGAAGAAGTGGCAGATAAGCAATGTGTGAAAAGAAACTACTCAGAATTAACTACAGTTTAAGAGGCTGTTAAAATCATGGAAGAGGCCTGGGTGGGAACATTTTGCTCCCCCAGCAATTTCAAAGAGCCCTTTGAAACTGGTAATTAGCTTTTCTTTTTTAAATGGAAGATCCAGCTGAGGGGTACTTCAACAGAAGAGCAAGGAGGAGGAGGAGGCAGTGGTATCAACAGACTGGCCAGTGTCTGAGGTGTATTTCAGCACTGGTTTCATTCATAGACTCAAGTCATATAACTCAAAACAGAGCTCACAGGGCATCCTAAGCCACCCCTGTGTATTTCTGCATGAGTCACTGTTCCGGGTATGCCTCCTCTTGTTGGAAGTTCATTTTGCTACTTCTCTGCTCCAAAAGGGATTGAAGAAAACAGCTATTTTTTTTTATTTATTATTTATTTATCCTTCGGCTTGATATACCGCCCTAACCCCCGTAGGGGTCTCTGGGCGGTTTACAACTCTTGGGTGCTAATCACCTATCTCAATCCTAACTATGGCCACACATTGGTACGGGGGGGGGTGGGGAGTTCCCTACCAGCACCCTGGTGAAGGCTTTTTTCCCGGCTCGGCTTCTTCTGGCGATATACGATGTCCCGGCTCAGCAGACAGGCAGGTGTGTGTGTGGATCGCCGGCAACGTTGTCCTCGGACCGATCATGTCCTTTCCGGCTCCGCGCACCTCCGGATGACGTCGCTGCGACTCCAGCCTCCGTTGACGGCATCCGCCTTGTTCTTTCGCTGCTGGCCACCAGGGATCAGTCTGGCTCTGCTGCCGCTGCTTGCCCCCTCTCAGTGTTGCGCCGCCTCCTCCAATCGCTGCCGCCGCTGCTCCACTGCTGCCGTTGTTCTCGCCGTCGCCGTCGCCGCCATTTTCGCCAACGCCGCTGCCTCTCCACACACCTCTATGGGCGGAGGAGGGTGCCCCCCACCCTACTAAGGGTGGGTACCCATTTATCTACTCGCTGATAGATGGTTACTTGGCTTTTGAACCGCTGGGTGGGCGGAAGCTGGGACTAAGGGTCGAGAGCTCACCTCGACCACGGTGGGACTCGAACAGGTGCTCGAGTAGATGTTAATGCAGGCGTTATAC
The DNA here is from genome assembly GCF_001447785.1 of Gekko japonicus. NCBI lineage: Eukaryota > Metazoa > Chordata > Lepidosauria > Squamata > Gekkonidae > Gekko > Gekko japonicus. Next base: position 4,172 of record NW_015175370.1, read on the forward strand.
TGCCTGCGCCACCACACAATTACACCACAACATTTCTGGTTCCCAGCAAAAAATGATTGCAAGACCAGAGCAGTGAGTCATTCAGAGACACAGAGAACAGCCTCCTTTGTGGGGTGGGCTGACAAAGCCTTTTAATTATTTAATTAAGGCATTGCTCACAGCATGCCAACCATTCTCTTGTGGCAAGCCAGTGTGCCCCCGCACACAGTTAAGAAATTAACACTTCATCCCAATGAGAAATAGAGATACATGGATCACATTGGCACGATTTCCCCAGTAATATATTTCAAATCCTGCAAGTGGAAATCCGCATCTCGCACATTGTGGGTTGGAAAATTTGCATTTCTAATTCCATTTTGGCTCTAATTTGCGTTCAGCTTCATCCCCTTTTCATTTACATTTTATTTCTCCCATCTGAATGGCTCCAAAGGGCTTATAAGGTGATGGAAAACACAGATATGCTCGTCAGGGAGATATATATGTGCAGAGTTGCATGTGTATGTGTGCGCGTGTGTTTGTTGATATACTCTCTTAAAACCCTGATCTGTTTTCTGCTTTCAGTTAGAGAGGGTAGCAGTAGCCTTTAGCGGCTGTGTCAGTTTGGTCCATATTATTATGTCCAGATGTGCCAGCTGTAGCTGAGCATTATCTCTTTGATAGTGCTAAGCACTTTACAGTGGGTCATGGAGGTGCAGCTCTCAACCAATAGATCTAATTGCAATCCTTTTATGTTCTCCGTGATTGCAGGTTTCTCCCGCATTGCAAACAAATAGTAATCAACTAAACCTGCTACCTCTAGGCAGTGGTGTTACAATATGAAATATTAACTATACCATAAGGATGGTTTTAAATTTTTTTGTTATTGTTATTTATCTGTTCTTCTTGGAAGAGAACAAAAAGAAATGCACCGGTTAGAGAATCAGGACTGCATGTGGCAGAATAAGAATCTTCTCGGTCTCTTCCATGAAATGAAGAATTGTTTGTGGGTGACATAGTTTATGTGGCCAAATACAGTGTAAATATTGCGTGCCTCTTTGACTCCAGCAACAGTGTATAAGCCATGTCGACGATAATTCCCACCTCCAAATCTACATTTTTATGACACTGTTATGCTAATACAAACCAAACTTATCTCATGCCCTGTGTCTAATGCAAACTACAAATTAACCCATTTGTATTCCAGGGGATCGAGCAGGCTCCCCACCACACACAAACATACAGTCACACCTAATTCACCCAGCCTTCAAGCAAAGAAATATAGGAGAGAAGAATCCTAAATATTCCACGGAAAAGATGCAGCAGACCTGAAAGTAAATAAAGGGAGGAGGGAATTAAGGTCAGCCGCAGTCCTACCATTAAGTAAAATGAGGCAGGACACTTCATGCTGCAAATCTGGGGCTGGTATTGGAAAAAAATAGGAAATGCTTGCTTGCTTATACATAATAGGCACGATCCAGTTTGTCCCCTTCACAAGGCAACGGAAAGCACACAGCACAGCACAAATCTCAGAGTGCAAGAGTGGGTGGGAAATGGGAGGGAAGGGTCAGTAGCAAGGAAAGTCCTGTGTGAGAATGAAGGAAGTGACTGGGTTACCTGCTGCATTTTGACTGGGGGGGGCAGGCATTTGTATTTCACACAGGTTTTGGACCTTCACTGTGACTCAAAATGCCCTGCCCCATCAAAACATCACTTCAGTGGGGCTCATGATGAATATCATGATACAGATTCACATCTGCATTGGGAGCACATGTGGAAGACCATGGGGCGATGCCGGTCTCTTGCTAACCAACTGCGTTTTGCTGTATGATCCAGAGAAGGGAAAGGATGGGAATAGATTTTGGTTGGGATGCCACCACTTGACCACCTGTCTGTCTGCATCCAAAAGTCAATAGTAAAGCAGTTTGTACTTTGCTTCTCCAAGGTTTTAAGCCTTTCTCCCTTTCCTCTCTTCTTTCACCTGGGTAAAAGATACCAAGACACCTCTGTTCTGTCTTCCAGTGATTCATTCCAGAAAGTTCAGTAGCCATGTTCACATGCTCCATGAGAGTATGGATGGTGAAGCAAAAGCTATCTATGCTCTGTGTGTACAATTGTACATGTATTCCATGTGGCTGGAAAAACCTGCATAGCAGGGCCCCTAACTGTGTGAATGGGTGTATACAACTTAGCCCACACCTTCAACAGGGGCCAGAGATACCACCACTATCTTGTTTCCCTTCTTCCACACGTTCAGTGTATTTGTGATTTGTGTGTGTGTGTGTGTGAACAGAATTAGTGCACCAGGATTTTTTCCATGCAGAAGCCATGGAGGAAAGACCAGTGCTGTTAGCAGAAAAGGTGGGGAAAGCAGTGTGATGGGCAGGTCTCATTAGCACCATTAAGCTCCATCACACAACTGGGCTTCTGGCTAATATCAGCAATTTAAATAGATTTCATGGAGATGACTGTGAAATGGCAAATAAATCTAGAGCAATGTGCTAAAAGAAATAAGGAAGAGATAGGGGATAAGGTATGACTTTGCAATTAGGGGTGATAAATGAGCACTGGGGAAATCTTACCAATGATTTGAATTACACACTTTCCCAAGGACTGGTGGCTGCAATGTCTTGGATTCTGATTGTGGTATTTAAATGCCTACAACTTTCCTTGGAAATAAAAAGAGATTGTTGACTGCGGTTCGCACTGATATAGTTGTGTTACCTTTGCGGATTTAAAGAGCACAATCAGGCAACAACATCTGCCTTCTGTGCCCCAGTTGTCGGCACCTGCTTTGCCTCACTTTGGAAGCAGAGTAATCAGGCACCAGGGAAAGTCATTTTGGGGATGCCAGCGCTTCCACTCCCTGTCTCCGGCTGTCTGAACTCCTCTCTTGCGAAGTCAAGCTGTTTGGGAAGACCGAACCTTCCCTTCCATTTCCGCCTCCTTGGGAGGGGGATCAGGTAGTGATGTTCGCATAAGTGCATAATCGCCCCTGGCCTTGTCAATCACCTCGGCCAAGTAGTCATTCTGGATCCGGAGTCCCCGGGGGAGTTGTTTTCAAGTGACAAATCCCTCCTCCCCCCCAAAAAAACTCTGCTGTTTCTGCATCAAAGTCTGAGAGCATCCCGTGACTGACACAAGTGTAAATGCACTGAAGTCAATGGGACTACTCTCATGTGAATCTGCATGCACACATACGTATTCTACAGAAGAGAGGCAAAAGGAAGGAGGCTGAGCGGGGCTGGAGAACTTGGCAGAGAGATTGTGGAGCTGTGAAAAAGGAGTTGGAGCTTCGGATACATGTTTATGCGCATGGGTAAAAGACAAAATAAAAAGAATGTTGCAACAATCTGAATGATGGACCATGGGGCAAGCACGCAATGAAGCCAGTTCGGGGTGGGATGTCTGATCAAAACTTCCCACAAGTATTTAAACCGCTGCAAATAGCGATGCAGCCAGATCACACCAAGCCTCCAGTGTGACCGCACCCTTTGTCACATAACACTCCTATATCCTATTCACACTAAGGATCATTACTCCCACTTTATACTATAGCACAGCTAGGGTTGCCAGCCAGCATCTGTCAACTAGTAAGAGTTTGGGGGGGGCAGGGATATGTTGGTGCAATGGCCTTAGGTCGCTTCCAGGAAAAACCCAGATTTGACATCACATCATTATGCCAATTGTGATTTCTTTACTTCATTTCCTGCCTCCGAGGAAACTGGCAGGAGTGGGCAGAAAGTTGGTTGGGAGTGGCTAGTCACTCTCCAAGCAATTAAAAGCAGCTCTCCACCCCTCCTCCAGTGCCACTGAAGTCTCTTTCTTATCGTCACATTTAAGCTACCATTTATTTATTTATTTATTTATCAGATTTAAACCCCGCCCTCCCCACAAAGCGGGCTCAGGGCGGCTTCCATAAAAGCATAAATACATTAAAATTACACAAATATTTAACCACACAAATAAAAACATTATAAATACAAATACCATGGCAGCTTCTTTCCTCTTTCTCTTCTGAGTGAAGGTAAAGGCAGCACACTCACTCACACTTTGCTTTGAATGGGCAAACCACAGCACCAGCACCCTTTCCCATCTACTTCTCCTCCTCCTTCAGATGTGCACACATGTGCACATATATGTGCACACACACACACTTGCTCTGGACAAGAAAGGCACATGCTGTTAACTCATTCCCCCTGCATCAAAGCTGCAGTTTGCCTCATTGAGGTAACTGTATTTTTTTTTCCTGCAAGGCAAATTACAGTTTGGGGTGGTGCTAGTGGATTGCTTTGTGAAAATAGCAGAGAAAAGATTCCTCACCCTCTGTTAGTCTTACAGTGTTCCTTTAACAAGAGTACAAGATCAGTAGCCAACTGTAGCAACCCACATGCTAGGAAACTCACCAAAGCATACCCTGAACGGAAAAGACAAAGAGAAAACAGGCAGTGGTTTACTGTCTGCAGGTAACAAAACTAGATATCCAGGACAGCTGGTTCATACAATATCCTCCGTGTGGACATGTCTATATGCAATGCACGAGGTGGTGGGAGAGGATTGTACTATCGTTATTATGTGGACTGGCATCTCTGGTTCCAAAATTCACTTTTTTACATATAGCCATTGTTTCCACTTACTCTCTTTTTCACAAAAGGAATTTCTTTTTTGATTTCCCTTTGTCATTTTCTGTTACACTACAAAGTGGTGCTCTATTCACCTTTTGTAAATTTGTAAAGCCCTTTTAGGTTTCAGTGATGGTACTCTAGCACAGGATTGTACTCTAGCAAGAGGATATGAAAGTCTGGGAAGACACTGCCTGTCTCTGAGGATCTGCAGAGTGAAATTCTGAAATGCTACATAACCTCCCTTCCTGTCCTTCCTCTCTTCGAACTTCTCTTTTGATCAAAATGGAATTGATTCAAAAGAGGCTCCAAATTCCAAAAAAGAAGACACTAAACAGATTGCTGGATTTCAGGGAAATATTGGTAAAGAGGATTTAAGAGGATTTCTCAACAAGATTGTACCTGATGGCCTCCTTCGTGGCCTATGTATATTCAGCCTCACATCAGCATAAAGCCTACATATGCACAATTTGCATGCAATCCAGCTCTCACAGTGCAATCATGAGTCCTTGGAAAGCAGCAAAGAGATTAGGCTGAATGTGCACAGGCAGGAAGCACGGCTAGCCAGTGGAAACCCCTTTCCCTTCTGCATGTATGGGCTGTGTGTACAGGATTAGTATGAAGGATCTTGTCTATCTCTACTTTGTACCAACTTGCTCTGCAAATCACCCAGGGCTCTAGTCGGGGGGGAGCTCTCAGGTACGGAACTCCGGAAGAGAACCTCTAGGGGGCGGGGCGGTCACGTGGTGAAGCCCCGCCCCCTTCTTTACCCCGCCCTCTGCTTCGATCCTCATTCCGTTTGGGAATGAGGATGAAGCAGGAGGGTAAGTAGCCGGGCCTTCTGACACACTTCCGGTGATGTCAGGGGGTGTGGCCTTCTGTCACTTCCGGTGATGTCAGGGGGCGTGGCATATGCAAATAAGTTATGCTAATGAGTTATGCTAATGAGCTCTGGCAGCTCTTTTTCTACAACAAGACCCCTGAAATCACCTATACCAGTGATACTTAGCCATAGGTGGCTCTTTGACACACCACCCCTGGCTCTTCTGAGCACTCTTCCCCAAAACGACATCCACCCTATGTTCCAGGCCATTGCCTGCTAGATCTTCATGGGTTTGCACCTTGAAACAGCTGCTGTCAGAGAGACTGGAGCTTGGGTAAGCTGTGAAACCTCCCTGTGGCACAGGCCACCTCCACAGCCTGTATACTCTCATCCCAGCACTCAGGCAGCTACCAGGAGAACAGCATGGTGGCTGCAGTGTGGTGGAGGTGGGCTTACTCCTCTGTGTGTGTGTGTGTGTGTGTGTGTGTGTGTGTGTGTGTGTGTGTGTTTGGTGGGCTGGAGCACAGGGCATACAGTATCATGCGGTCCTTTTAGTTGATGGCACTCATGAATGTGGCTCTCCACAAGCTGCAGAGTGAATACCACTGGCCTACACTACATCTCATCAGCAGTTTAAAATGAACCTCATGTGACATGGCTAGCTGGGGAATGCATTGGGTGTTTGGCATGTACATTTACAGGCAGGTGCAGAATGCCAGTACCCCACTCAGACATGACATTAGCAGTGCTATCCTAAACAGTCACAGCCTTCAAAATCCATTGAAGTCAAAAGGTGTAGAAGGGTAGTAATGCTGTTTAGGATGCACTGTTAAATTCTAGCTCAGGAAGGACAACTGAGACCAAAAGAATGACACTAACAAATGTCCTCCAAACTCTTATCCAGATATAAACTATTGCGATCATGTATGTTTCATTTATCCTGCATCATCAATGTATATGGTAGGACATGGCAGGGGTGGAGCCTTGACTCAGTGGTAGACCATCTGATTTGTCTGAAGAAAGTCCCAGTGTCAATCTCTGGCATCTCCAGTTAAAAAGGATCAGGTAGTAAATGATGTGAAAGACCATTTCCTAAGATCCTTGAGAACCAGTGCCAGTCAGAGTAGACCAGGGTGCCAGTGTTCCCTCTAAGCTGAGTTAGTGTGAGCTAGCTCACAGTTTTTTAGCCTCCGGCTCACACATTTTTGTATTAGCTCAGGAGAGGTGGCTCCAGAGCAAACTGATTTATGCAGGAGCCAAATGGCTCGCTCACAACTTTAATGCCAGCAGCTCACAAAGTAGAATTTTTGCTCACAAGACTCCACAGCTTAGAGGGAACATTGAGGGGTACCCAATCGTTTTGACATGGTGACCCACAAGTCCAAACATACTTGGCAGAGCATGTACAAACCAATAAAATGGCAAAAGCATGGGACCCACTTTCCCAGACTTCATGACCCCCTTTTGGGTCAAGACCTGCAGTTTAGGAAATGCTGCAGTAGACAATATTGATAGATCAATGGCCTGATTTACTATAACGTGTGTCAATGTGTTCATGTACAAAGAGCAACCTAGTTTCTCTGTTTTTTCATGTGTGATAAACATCCAGTGTAGTGAAAAGTTCTGGAGAACTCAAAAGCTTGTGCACAGGTGTGTGCTATTTCTGCCAATCCTAATAAACAGTATTACACAACTTCTGCTTTTGGAATTTTTATGCATACCAATTGGCTATTGACAACCTACAAGGAAAGAGGTCCATGCATAGGGTGCAGCAAGGGAAAATAGGACCCCTTTAGTAGAGAGTAATGACTGTCCCCAGCAAACAGGGACTATTGGAGTGTGTATCTATCAACCTCTGCAAAGCAAAAATGTCACATTTGCTTTCTTTGCAAGGTGACCAAAGCATTTGCCACAAGATATTAGAAGTTTATTAGAACTTATCAAATGGAGCAGCGCAAAAACAAAGACCTCAGTTGACTGTGGAAAATATAACAACTCCAAGTTTCTTAATGCTTTTGTTTTGAGCATCTATAGGTTTATTTTCCAAATCTGGTCATACAGTAGAAGACCTTCTCAGAAAAGCTCCTCTCAGCATAGTACCATTCTTGGTTGCAGATGGTAAAAAATGATCAGCTAATGTTTCCTCAGTAGGATTTAGCAAAAGAACATTAATGTGTCCTGATGGTCTGGCATCCAGTCCTCTAAAGGAGACACTTCTCCAGCTAAAAGAGGCAGAGAGGAGATGAAGCATCCTTGGCGTACAGAAACACTCTCTAAGAATGTGATGCAGAATTAGCAACTGTAGAGTTGGTTAAAGGCATAAATTCCCCTCTGCTTGTATATTTATATATAAAGCTAATATTGCAGAGTACTTTCACATTTTCATTCTAACCTGTTATTTTCCATTGCTTCTTGGACGCCGTCTAAAGTGATGTAGGAACAGAGGTTTTATACAGCATTTGATTCCATTTATGAATTGTACGTGAAATTTTGTTTGAGTTTCAAACCATGCCACTTTTCTCAGTGCTGTGCATGTTTTAATGGTTCTTCCTCCCAAATAATCCAATAAATCGAGAGGTTCTCTCTCCAAGACATGCCATGAACACCACTCTGTCTCCCAGCACCTGACATGTTTGCTCTTTCCAACAGAAAACCTGACAGAAACCAATTCCACAGTTTATTTGTAGCAGTACGCACTTTTCACTCAACTATTCTGATGGCCTTATTCCACTGAGGTGGGATGAATAACCCTCTCTGATTGGTTAATTTTTCTAGAATAACCTGTGATAATGTTTCTTCAGTTTTTACTGATTTTTCTGCCTACAGTACTATTTTTCAGATTGGATAATTAAATCACAGTGCTTTGTATATTTGGATTAGGGTTAAAATATCTGTTGCAGGGCAGGGAACTGCTGAGCTGCCCTCCCCGTCTTTTTCAGGCTCTGGGCCTAAAAAACGGCCTGCAGAGCCGCCGCCCCCCTCCTTTTTCAGGCTCCATGCTAGAACGCTGGGCCTGAACAAAGGCCAGCCAAATGTCTATTTCGGTCCCTTTATATCCTAAAGGCCATTGAAGTCAATGGCAAAAACATAGGGTATATTCTGGAGGGTGGAGGGGAGGCGGTTTGAGGGAGAGGCTCCAAACTCGCAGGGTAGCTGCTGGGGCCTCTTCCCAAGATATCAACCAAGTTTGAAGAACATTGGACCAGGGGGTCCAATTCTACGGGCCCTCAAACAGGTTGCCCCTAACTTTTTTCCCCACTATAGAGACCAATGGAGGGAATGGGGGCAACCTTTTTGGGGGCCCGTAGAATTGGATCCCCTGGCTCAATGTTCATGAAACATGGTGGGTATCTTGAGGAGAGGCTCCAGCAGCTACCCTGCAATTTTGGAGCCTCTTCCTCAAACCGCCTCTCCTCCAGCCCCCAGAATATACCCTATGTTTTCGCCATTGACTTCAATGGCCCATAGGATATAATGGGGCCGAACTGCGGGAAGCCGATTCAGATCAGAGAATCT
>NW_015175370.1:15474-57373 GCF_001447785.1 Gekko japonicus
TTTTCATTTCTACCAGCATTGTCTGTATATCTTTTTTGGTAATTGAATCCTCACGTTTCCTTTTACTCTGCCGGCTAGGTGCCTCTTCTTCGGAGTCAAGTTCAAATGGGGGGGGGGAGTCATCATCCGATGGTTGCATAGTTTGCTCAGTTTGTTGAGCTCCCTCATTATTTTTCTTGGCTGCTTTCCCTCCTTTTCCTCCTCTTTGCTTCCCCATTCTTATCAGCAAGTTGTTTTTATCTTTATGGTCCTCAATTAGTCTTTATTTTGCATTCTTTGGAGCTAGGACGCGGAGGCTCTCTCGGTCTGACTGCGCAATCTCACAGCCACCGGAAACTCCCTTATGGCCCTTTCTTACACGCCCAGGGAAATGCTGATCGCCACTTTGGGGCCAGGAAGCAATTTTTCTCCAGGCCAGTTTGGCCCCCAGTGATCCTGGAGGTTTTTTTTTTATCATATTCTGGGTGTGGAACAGGGGTCACTGGGGTGTGTGTGGGGTATTTGTGAATTTCCTGCATTGTGCAGGGGGTTGGACTAAATGACCCTGGAGGTCCCTTCCCACTCTATGAGTCTATGATTCTATAATTCACCCAGGCTGGCTGTGGGCACGCCAGCACCTCTGTCAGGCAGAAGCACCTGAGATCCTCCCCCTCCCCTTTTCCTTCGCCCGACTTGGAGGCGAAGGGAAGGGATAGGGGGGAAAGAATGGATCCCAGGTGCTTCTGCCTGTCAGAGGGGCTGGTGCACACTTCCGGTGATGTCAGGGGGTGTGGCATATGCTAATAAGTTATGCTAATGAGCTCCTGCAGCTCTTTTTCTACGAAATGGCCCCTGGTGATCACAAAACCAAATGAGGCCCTAATTCATTGACTACCACTTTTACTGTTTGGTTGACTGTCAAGTGGACATAGGAATGTTGTTACTAGATAACTAAGAACTTAGTTGTACTTTTTTTGGCTAACCTCATTTAAAAAAAAAAAAGCATGATTGGAAGATAGTCATTTGAATCAAAGAGAAACCTTGACTTTTTTCCCCCTGTTGGCAAGCTGGACCATGTGTTCCTTACAACTGAGCATTTTTAGAAGGGTCTGACTGTCTGGGTTAATTGTTTAATGCTTTTAGTTAGAATTAAACTTTGCACCTGCTCTGACAGTGATAAATTAAATGTGCTCTTTTTCCAATACCGCTGCCCTCTTTAAGTAGAGACCAAAGAGTGTATCTTTCGCTTTCTTTCCCAGCGTTTAAATCTGTGCTATACTTGAGTGTAAACCGGCATAATCTGTCACCGTAGCTAGCGCCAATTAAATTGATTGCGTTGGACTGAACTTCAAGACCTCTAATGTAAGCGCTAGGGGAAAAAATGGGCTGTTTTCAGCCCATTTCCCCATGTGGCACTTAGACATAGCTCGACAGTGGAAGGCTTTCAAGGTTCAAAAGGGTTTATTTTCAAAAGAAAATGGGCATTGATCAGTCGCATTTAAAGGCAAAGATAATTCCCAAGCTTGAAGGGTTGGTTTTGTGTTTAAGGTCTAAATCTCTTTCTTTAACCTTGGGGGGCCAGTGTAACATAAAAGCAACAAAGAGATTAAGATTACAAAGGAGTTGCTAGCATCAAAGATGCAGTGGCATCCTTCAAACAAGACACGGCCTGGTCCACAACCCACCAGGGCCCTGGTCAGCCTTTGACATGTTGGTTTTACCACCTGTGACAACAATCCCAGTGTTTGTTTGTCACTTTGGTGTTATCTCAGCAAACGTTTAAGGTGAAAGTACCAGGCAGAGTGTGTCAACTTGCTTACACCGAGTGAAAGTCAACTGTGCTGATTGGAAAGTAAACACTTGAAAGGTCAAGGCGCCAGAGACAATATAGACAAGTCCTGTTTCTCTGTCAGCCAAACACAGTCCATAAGAATAGAACCCCATGCCACAGCAACCGTGACAAGTCAGGAATTGGACAGTGGGGATCTTGAGAGGTCCACAGCATTCCTTCAGTTACATGAGCCGTCACTGCTGAATTTATAAACAGGAATGATTTTGAATTTCTCATCCCTGCTGTTCCAACTTTAACATCCCTGTTGTGATTTTGATTCTCCCTTGTGTGAACCAAACACATAATTATTTGTTATTATTTCTTTCCACGTCATCTTCTGTTTCCTCGCATCAAATTTTGAACATATTTTCCAATATAATTTGTGCCTCAATAAAAGCTGCATTATCTCTTAGATGTATATTATTTATACATATACATTATTGTTTGTATTTATACATATATAAAGTGCCCATTAAAATGTACAATATGCCTACACAATACAAATGAATCTACAAAACCAATAGCAAAAAGCAGAGAACAAAATTATTTATTTTTTTTAAAGGAAGGGGAGGAACATTCACTCTTTTCTGGGTATAAATTTAATTTAAGCAATTATTCTTCTCGATGGTGGAGTGGTTAAGAGCAATGAACTCTAATCTGGAGAACCAGGTTCGATTCCCCACTCCTCCACATGAACCCTGCCCGGGTGACCTTGGGCCAGTCACAATTCTCTCAGAACTCTCTCAGCCTCACCTACCTCACAAGGTGCCTGTTGTGGCGAGAGGAGGGGAAAGGCTATTATAAGCTGCTTTGAGACTCCTTAAGATAGAGAAAAGCAGGGTATAAAAATAACTTTTCTTCTTTTGGTGAAATACCATTTTAAACATTTTTTAAACTTCATTTCAACTGAAAGTGTCCCAAGACTCCTTACTATAAAATATCATAATTTTGGAAAGATTACTAAGCATCCAAAACACAGGGGCTTTTTTCATCCTGCACCTGTGTATTTAAAACAAGCTTGCCAATAAGTTTCTATATGGCCCCTTAGGCCAGCTGCACAAGCTGTGCACTGAGTTACAATGGGAGACATGACTTACAGAGCCTTCCTGGTGGCAGCACCAAGAGTCTAAAATTCATTAGTTGTTGTAGATTTTCCAGGCTGTATGGCCGTGGTCTTGGCATTGTGGGACCTGACATTTCGCCAGCAGCTGTGGCTGGCATCCTCAGAGGTATAACACAGAAAGATGGAATACTCTCTGTGTCAAGGTGAGAAGAGAAATGGTAGGCAGGTAATTTATATCTACTCAGGAAGGTGGAAAGCTCCTCCATTAGCATGTCACAGCCTGGGGAACTCCTACAAGATAATGACTCAGCCCTACCCCACCTTCCTGAGTAGATATAAATTACCTGCGTACCATTTTTCTCCTCACCTTGACACAGAGAGTACTCCATCTTTCTGTGTTATACCTCTGAGGATGCCAGTCACAGCTGCTGGCAAAACGTCAGGCCCTACAATGCCAAGATCACGGCCATACAGCCCGGAAACTCTACAACAACTAATGAACTCCGGCCGTGAAAGCCTTCAACAACGTATAGTCTGAAATTCTTTCCCTGGCCATATTTATTTATTTGAAAAATTTATATCCTGCCTTTCTGCCCTTATTTTGCAAATAAATAAATAAATAAATAAGGCTCTGACGCTCATGTCTCCCCTCTCCCTAAATGTTTTGTTTGGGCTTTGTGTGATAAATGGTCATTCTTCTCTGATTTTATTTCAGCTTTTGGATGCCACATCCTGGTTGTTATTAGTGACTGGCTCCGTTGCCATGGTGGTTGACACTTGCCTGTTACAAGACATTATATATTGTGCTTTTAAATGGTGTTATTGCCATGTGCCTTTAAAAGTTTTCCAGAAAGATGGAATATAAATCCTCAAAACAAGTAAATAGATGTGCCTGTGGCCAAGCTTAATGACCATGTAATGCAATGTTTACCAGCCACTCTTTCTTGCTATCTGGCGCTGCTAACCTCCAGGTGGTCGTGGAGGTATCCTGAAATTACAACTGATCTCCAGGTGACAGAGGTCAGCCCGCTTGGAGAAAATGGCTATTTTGGCAGGTGAACTCTATGGCAGTTTAGTGTACTGGTTAAGTACGCGGACTCTAATCTAGGAGACCCGGGTTTGATTCCCCACTCCTCCACTTGCAGCTGGATGACCTTGGGCAAGCCATAGTTCTGTCAGAGCTGTTCTCTCAGGAGCAGTTCTCGAAAGAGCTCTCTCAGCCCCGCCTACCTCACAGGGTGTCTGTTGTGGGGAGGGGAAGGGAAAGGAGTTTGTAAGCCGCTCTGAGACTCTGAGTGAAGGGCGGGGAATAAATCCAATCTCTTCTTCTTCTTCTCTTCATTATACCCCATTGAAGTCTCTCCCCTCCCTAAATCCCATCCTCCCTGGGGCTTCACCCCCAAAACCTCCAGGGAACTGGCAGCTCTGTTACTATCCCAAGCAAACAACAGAATCAGGAGGTAGATTGAACTTCTTAGAGCCGCACCAAAGGAAAGCGCGGCATCGGGATCAGATGCTTCCCCTGAGCTGCCGCACATATTCTGTCCGGCGCGATCACATGGCCAGAGGAAGCGAGGCAAAGACAGGCGAGCTGAGGCTGTTGGAGTATTCATGCGAATGCACAGTCCGGCAGTCATGCATGTGCAGTCTGGCAGTCCCTTGAATAACATGGGCTGCAGGCGCGTCCGCGATCCCACGCCTGGTGTCACAACTCAGGTGGGCTGCCACCACTCTGGATTTAGGTTCCCTTGAGAAGGCCCAGAGTACCCTCCCAGGACCTTCAGACCTCCATTTTGGCCAAATAATAGGCATGAGGACCAGGCAGAGTGAAACAAGAAAAAGGTTTATTTTATAGGAGGTCAAACAACAAGGTGCAGAATAATAACAGTAAGTGGGTGAAAAGAAATCAAATGCCCTAACGTGTCTAAATATACTTTCCCTAGCTCACTATCTCAAGTGGCCTTACAGTACTCACCCCTCCCTCAGGATGAGGGTTTTTCCCATGCAGCAGCCTTCTTCTGGCTCTGCCCTCTGGAAGAAAGAACAGTTCTTCCTGCTGCTTCAGAACTTTTATTTCCAGCCCTCCTCTTTTCCTATTGGTCCATTTTGGCTCCAAAACCTCCCAAGGGCTTTTGAGAGTTGTTGGCCCAGCCTCACCTACTGCTAGCCAGGCTCCTTGGGCCTAGTAGGCCTCTGGTGGCACAGCCCAGATCATGACACCCGGCCTTGCTGCGGATCTTCCGGTAGGTACTACATTTTCCCTAGTACCTTTTTGATCCGTGTTTTCGGCCGGAAGGGACAGGTTGGGTGCGGGTGCACGATGCTTGCCAGATGTTGGCATCTGATCGCGCCAGTTTAATCCGCCCTCAACCCGTCCGTTTCGCAGGGCAAATCCTCCCGTGTGACCGGGGCCGGAGATCAGTTATAATCCCAGGGGATCTCCAGACACCACCTGGTGGTCGGCAACCCTATTAATCATTTATCCAAGTGAGTTTGTACAACCATTTTGTGCAGTGCAACCTGTACACAACCTGTACACATAAGCCCTATTGAATAATTCAGTTTTACATACTTTGCAGAAGTCCAGGAGAGTGGGAGCTTTACTGACTTCTTCGGGCAGGCCATTCCACAAGGTGGAGGCTGGCATTCCTAGTCTTGGCCTGATTTGAATATTATACCTGAAGTGGCCCAAGGAGTGGTCCAAGGCACTAAAGTGGCACCCTCCAAACACTCCAAACTAACTGCAAAATCCAGTGAGGGAACACAATTCTCACCCTGAAATACTGAAAAGCCCCTCTGCCCCCGCAGCCCTATTTCCTTCAGTCCTGACAATACAATTGAGCGAAGTCAAGGACAGAGGGAAAGAGGTACCTGGGGGAGAAACACAGCCAGCCCTGGGGGAGAGAGTGCAGCTCAGTTGTAGAGACTAGGCTTTGGTTGTACAAGATCCCAGTTTCAGTGCTTAATATCTTCTATTAAAACAATCTTGGGCCTCAGGTGATAGGAAAGACATTTCTCTGCCACAAACTCTGGAGAGCGGCTGACACTCAAAGTATATATTGAGTTAGCTGAAACTGGGATAGGACATCTTCAACCCATTCTTCCTCGTTCATAAAGCAAAATATGTGGGTGCAAATATTCCTCTCCACCAGGACACAAAAACCCAGCACAAATAGCTTGAGCCAGCCCCAAGTGGCCTTAATGCTAACCAACTCCTGAAAGGATTTTGGCAGTTCAGTTTTTCATTTACCAGAATCCTCACAGTTCATGCCAAGAAACACTTCCAAGGCTCTGTCAAGTCCATTTGGCTATAGAAAATGTCTTTTTTTTTCTAGAAAAAAGAGATTTTTTTAAAAGAAAGAAAGAAAGAAAACCAATAGTAGGTACTATTTTAGGGCCCAGTTCAAATAAATCAATGTTTCTTCCTTTAAAAAATAATAAACTTTTCAACTAAAATGAAATACATTCGAATGCCTGTCTTTTATTTTTCTTCAAAAAAGGAAAGGAAACCACACAAACACCACCTTCTGTCCCCTCCCTGTTCTGATATATACATTCAAAACAAAACAAAAATCCTTGCCGTATGTCCAAGGAAATAATTTTGTCCCACATGGCTGTTGATTTCCAAGTAAAGCCAAACTCGACTGCAAGGTATCGCACATGCTCTCACGTGGCAGCTGTGTGGACAGAGGACAGATTTATGCAGAATAATATTAATAGGCCTAGGGAAGGTGTCCAGTTTTTAATTAGAAAAGGGCACCACACAGACATTGGCTGAGGATGAAATATACAGGGAGAGAGGTATGCCAAACTATGCCTTATTGATTCATGTAGCAAAGAGAGAGAGAGAGAAGCCAACCTGCTAACTGGCTTGTGCAAAGGGAGCCAAGGGCCAATTAAAAAAAAAAAAAGCCTTACTGTTACTTTCACATGAGTGTGTTCGTGGGGCAAAATCAAGCTTAGCAGACAGAAAGGGTTGGCTTGCCTGGTCCAACTGCCTCCCCTGTTAGTTGTAACTTAACAGAAAGAAAGGGAGGTAGATTGAGGTCTTTTCCATCAACCTGACTGGCCCACCCGCCACCTGGCATCTTTCCTGTCAGTAGCCCATCAGCAGCCTGCTACCCGGCAGAAGGAGAGAGAGGGAGAAGTAACCCCATCTGTTGGATTGCCTGGCCCAGCAGCCTCTCCACTCTCTATTCCTACCCAGCAGCCCAAAACCCTGGTGAGTGAGCAGGAGAGAGAATGAGCCAGGGGGTGGTAGGGTTGCCAGATCCAGGAACAGAAACTCCTGGAGATTTGGGGACAGCATGGGGAGCGTTAAAATATGCAAGGCCCATAGGGCAGCCTTATCAATAAGATCTGAAGATCACCCTGGGGGGGGCAGCTGAAGAACTGGTAGTTAGCACAGCCCACAATTTCAAATTATGTCCTTGCTGTCTCCTGATTGGCTCTTCTGAAGACTTCCTGTTCCTGCAGAGCTTCCTTCTTGTTGTTGTTCCTTTCACAGGAGTTAGGCTAGACAGTTTCTGTAACAGTTTGTTCTTTAATAAACCTACTTATTTTTCCTTAAACAGTTGGTGCTCTACTTCCTTGCATTTTTACACTCAGCCAACAGGGATCTCAGTGAGATACCATACCACAGAGTCCACCCTCCAAAGCATCCTCCAGAGCAACTGATCTCTTTAGTCTGTAGATGAGCTGTAATTCCGGGGGATCCCCAGGTCCCACCTGGAGGCTGGCATCCCTAAATGAGGCCTTTTCCACCAGCCCAGCTGACCCAGCTACCACCCAGCTTTTCATCCACAACCAGCCGCTCTGCAGCAGAACAAAGGACAGACAGCGAGCCCCTTCTACTGGCCTGTTTTTACCCATTTTGTTTGGTGGCTAGTATCGGCCCCGGTCACACGAGAGGATTTGCCCCGCAAGAGGGACGGATCGGGGGCACATCAAACGGGCGCGATCACATCGCAACATCTGGGAAGTGTCACGCACCTGACCCCGATCCAGCCCTTCGGCCCGAAAACGTGCATTTAAAAGGTACTACCTTACGGATGATGCGCGGCAACTCCAGGTGTCTGGTCGGGGAAGCACTGGTAGCCCATCCCAGCCAGCGCCTTCCCCATCCCACGCAAGTGCACAACCGCGCTACTGCCGGTTTGCTGCACAACATGTGATCGGTTGCCGGAGCATGGAGCCACGGAGGCACGTCGGATCGCGCTCCCGCGGTTCTTTTTGCTCCGGCTCTAAATTGCCTCCCTTCGGCAGCGGATCATCCCGCTCGTGTGACCGGGACCATCATTCTTTCTGCCTTGCTCCACATTTCTGAGAATGTGCCAACTCTGGGTTGGGAAATTCTTAGAGATTTGAAGGAGGAGCCTGGGGAGGGTGGGGCCTGGGGAAAGGAGGGACCTCAGCCGTGTACAATGCCATAGAGTCCACTCTCCAGAGCAGCCGTTTTCTCCACGGGACTCGATCTCTGTAGTCTGGAGATCAGTTGTAATTTAGGCAGATCATGAGAGGGAGGGCAAGAAGGGTTGCATTAGTGCTTAGTTCTTGTGGCCCCTTCCTTACACACTCAGGGAAATGCTGATCACTACTTTTGGAGCAATTTTTCTCCAGGCCAGTTTGGCCAGAGATCTTGGAGGTTTTTTGTCATCTTCTGGGCATGGAACAGTGATCACTGCGGGTATGGAGGGGGACGTATTTGTGAATTTCCTGCATTGTGCAGGGAGTTGGACTGGATGACCCTGGAGGTCCCTTCCAACTCTATGATTCTAAAGCAATCTGAGCAGGAACTTGCCTTGCATGTAGTTGAGGGAGTTCAAACTGTTGGAAGTAAAGGGACTTTGCGCTGTCTCTTTGTCTCAAACTACAGAGGAAGGTTACAAGAGAGTCAGAGAGCTAGACCGGCAGGACACTGACCACCCTTGCTTTCACTACTCTCTGATACTATCCCTTTGATGTTGTAGATTGCTACTCTTAGGAAAACTTCCTTCCTTTCCTCTGACTTCTCCCTTTCACCACACACAAAGTCATTTTTCTCCATCTTGGCAACATGAGAACAGCAAGCTTTCCTGTATCCATCCTAGCTAGTTAGACTAGATTAGAGAACCTATCTCTTCACTTTCCTAACTAGAAATGGAGTTCCTATAATAAACTCCTATTATTAGTCAGAAAAGACAAAAAGGCTCTCTGTAACTTTGTTTCTTGCTCGCACATACACTGACTGGATGAGCTCTGCTGCAATAAAGCCTTGAGCATTCTGCTACCCTACCAAAATCCCAATACAAATAATGTATGTTCACCTGGCAAGCATGTTTGCCATGAAGTTCTCAGCATGTCTAATCAGCATCCTTAGAAACAAGAGGGGATGAAATTGTGGTATCATTTTTTCCTTGTTATGAACATTCCAGCAGCATGGCGCTTGGGGGGGGGGCAACAGTGGGAGGGCTTCTAGTGTCCTGGCCCCACTGGTGGACCTCCTGATGGCACCTGGTATTTTTGGCCATTGTGTGACAGAGTGGTGGATTGGAAGGGCCATTGGCCTGATCCAGCATTGGCTTCTCTTATGTTCTTATGTTCTTTTATCTGGCTGGCCACTCTTAGAAAGAGAACACCGGACAATGTAGACAGCAAGGCAGTCCTGTATTGTTTGAGCATCCGCCTCAAAACCATAGAAACTTGTCATCTGGTTTATTTTGCACCAAACGAAAGGACTCCTCTTGAAATATGTCTGTTACCTTCTGCTCACCAAGATGAGAAAGCTGTTTCAAAGGCTTTCTGCCTTCTTTTTCTGCCTGTGTGTGAGAGTGAAACTGCCTTTTCTCAATGTACAAAAGAAGGCAAATGCTGAACTGAGATAACCCAGTGTTCGCAGCCCACACACAAGACTACTTGGCAAGGTCACCCAGCACTGCAACCCTACAGCGGAGATCAAGGGGATACAATGAAGGGAAAAAAACAAGCTGGGAACTGATAACATCAGCCGAACTCACCAACTGAAAAAAAGGCTTCTGTGGTGGCTGAGAATGAGAGTCCTCCTCATCTTCTGGGGGGGGGAGGGGTATTTACCAAAGGAAGGCCAAGGGGCCAGTGTTGCCAAAATTGTTAGGTACATGCAAAAGGCAACAGCTATTTTGAAAAAGCACATGTTGCATCAACATGACCCCTAACCTGGGTATGGCTGGAATAGAAATGACTGGATTAACCATTCAGACTCTTGGAGATCAGGGGAAGGGATCGCTGACCCAAGAAGATTCTGCACCGAGAAACTCATTTCTTCTTATTCAAGTATTCCCCCCCCCCCCCCGGATTCAGGAAGCAGCATGTTGAGGACATGAAGTTGCATTAAAGTGGTCTTTTTTCAAGCAACAGAACAAGGTTTTCTGAACTATGTGGGTGCAAGAAGGTAGCACCATCATGGCAGCCGTAGCCCAACACCATGCATGGACACTGAGCAGGGTTCCAAACTGTGCAAGCTACATGTGTATGTTTTTAATACCCTTTATATTTCCAATACACTGAAGGTCCCAGAGCATACTGCAAATGCACTTATTGGGGGCAGAGCCTACCACTATGATCCACCTTCCCATGCATGATTAGAAATCCCCCCTCGACGGCTGTCAAAAGGGGACCGTGAGCATTGGTTTGTTCAACACTGTGCCATCTTCCGTGACTGGCAGTAGCTCTCGAGGTTTTATGAGTGCCCTAGTCCCCAAGATCCTTCAGCCATGAGAACCCCACACCTTGTGCATGTGTATTACCCAAGGGCTATGACTCCTAGCTGGAAAGATCTGTGCCTGCACCGGAAAGACCTGAAGACCTGCGTCCGTAACATCGCCAGTACCAACAAAAGAATCCGTGGGGGGGGGGAGCTAAGAAGAAAAGATCCTGCCTAAATAAGGGGGGTGCCTGGGTAAGGAATTCACCTCCCCTGTCTATGTGCCCCTAGATTAGATAATTGTATAAGCTATGTAAACCGCTCCAAGTCTACGGAAAAAGGAGCGGTATAGAAATCTAATATGTATGTATGTATAAAAGGGTAGGCCTAGAGTGCCCAGTCTCCAGGTGGGGCATGGAGTTCTCCTGGAATTACAACTGACCTCCAGACTAAAGAGATCAGTTTCTCTGGAGGAAATGGCAGCTTTGGCAAGTGGGCGATATGGCGGCAACCTATCTCCACTGAGCTCCTTCCCCACCCCAAGCTCTGCCTTCCTCAGCCGTCACCCCAAAACCTCCAGAAATCTCCCAAGCTGGAGTTCACAACTCTAGCTCTGCCCGTGTGTTGGGATGGTTGTTAGGCTTCCAATAGGCTGATTCATAATCTTGGCCCATTTAGAGTACAAACTGCAATTCTAGGTCCAGAAGTGGAGGAAGCCCATCTTCTCATGAGCTGCCACCTCTATGTGGTGAAAACGTGGGAGGGATGGAGCAGGACTGTATGGTGCAGGTGCAGACACGGTCTCTAAAGACCACAAGCAACAGCTGCTAACAGTTATAACTAACATAAGATCAGTTTGCGCTGCTGAAGGCCTGGATGCGGACATATTTGTGCAAACCAGACACAATCTCTCCTCTCTCATTAGCCATCTAGTGATGGTAGACAGTAGTTGCATTGGGCTCTACCCTCTCATTTAAGCTTTTTCACCTCGCTTCCCCTGAAAAAATGGCTGCTTTGCTCTATGGCATTGCACCCCACTGAGGGTACCTCCCTTCCCCAAACCCTGCCTTCCCCAGGCTCGACTCATAAATCTCCAGGAATTTCCCAAACCAGGGTTGGCAACCCTACTTTTCTCACTGAAAGGGCCCAGTGACTCTCAGGCCAGTCCTGGGCTTACTGGCTGGCTTGCCCAAACATACAGGCTGTGAGCCACAGGTTAAGAGCCAAAGGGTCAACAGTCCTTTGGTTCTTGCTCTTCACTTCGCACCCAAGTGTTCACATCTCTGGCCACTGCCAAGGTTTCTAAGTGTTGGGGTTTTGAAAAATAAAACTTGTAACTCAGCAGAGATAAAATAGCTTAGCAATGCCAGAGTAAAATAATTCAGAGTCAGAGTCCATGTGTGTTTAAAATAGAAAAGTTTTACTACATCCTACCATAGGGAAAGCGTAACTGGGATGAAAATAACAACAGAGCTAAATAGCTACATCTTTACACTACAACAGCTAGACTAGAACAGCTAGTAATGGCTTCTCTTACTTCTTCTTCAGAACAGAACACAAAGACGGGAAGAGGAGCCATAAAATGCTAAAATACTTTGACACTTTGCTTCCAATGAAACTCCTAGATCAGGGATGGTTTTCCCGGGCTTGTAGTCCTAAACTACCATTGGCTAAATGAAACATGTGATTTCCTGTGAGCAACACAAACATACATTTAACCCCATATATACTGAAGTGTTTTTAACATGTAATACCCAACACTGAGGAACCTGAAACAGGAAGGAAAACCATCCTCAGCAAAGATGTTACGTAGGAGGCAGAGCTGTTCCTCCCATTCCTTCCTTCTCCCACTCTGTGCTCCTGGAACTTCTCCAGTCATCAATCATCACCAGTAAGGTGGCTGCACAGTGCACACCCCTTTCAGGCGGGGGGGGGGAATAGGTTAGCATTTCCAGCCTATTCTATATAGAGGAAGGATTCATTAAACCATGTTCATTCTTTATGCCGTTTTCTGTATCAAAAAATGGGGGGTGAATTTTCACACTGCAGAATTTGACAAAAGTTTACTTCTAGGCTACTTAGTTTAGGTCAGTGTGTTTAGCAGTCCAGGCTCTTACAAATATATTTTTTCAAAAGGGAAGTTGCTCAGATGTAGGCTGAGGCAACAGTAGAATTCAGCATCAGCTTGCCAAAATTAATTTACACCTTCTTTCCCCCTCCTTTAAACCAGGAAACTAAATCACAGCTGCTGAAATAAGGCTAAATTAACAGGCTATAAATTTGAGTTGTCACAGGAAAAGTTTACTTAGTAGCATTTGTTTTAGAAAAAAAACCTTATCATCCCTGCCATAGAAGCGGGGCCCAGATGGGTCACATAATGGAAGGTAAAATGAGAGGGAGACAGAAGGCAAAGCCAATAGAGCTACAGTGCAACTCTTGCTTTAACTTCTCCTTCAAAATACAGGTATTACTATAAAGAGCCCCTTTTCCAGTGCGTTTCACAACAAAATGGATTTTGGGCTCAGAACAAGATTCTCCACACACACCCACACACATGTATGTTCTTCATGTATGCACTGACTTTGTCTCAGGGATTTGTTTTGTATTTCTCCCTTTTTTCAGTGCCAAAATTGACATTAGGGTCTTTTTGTGAGGCCAGTGTGCTGCCTGCAACCACCCCTCTCCCTCCCTCCTGCTAGATTTAAAGGGCCCTCCAGCTCATTTGACGAGCCACGTGGTCCCCATTGATCAGCTGAAGCCTTTTAAATCTGGCAGGAGGGGAAGGAGAGAAGTGGCCAGGTGGGTGATCGTGCTTGGGGGTGGGGCTTGGGGTGGGGCTTGGGGGCATCCCCACCTACCTCAGAATGCCCCCCCAATCTCCCCACTGGAGCGAGGAGGGGACCTGGAAACCCCATTCAGTCCCGTAACCAGGCCTGAAACCAGATTAGAAAGGATCCAAACAATCTGCTTCACCCAGGAATGCTTGAAGTTGTCCAGTCACTACCCATTTAATCACCTTGCTCAAGAATGGAACATTTGAGACTGGTCAAGTGTTGGAATCTCCTGGGTCCAGGGTAGACTTTAGGGCTGCCAAGGCCCCCCGGGGGGCAGGGAAAACCCCGCCCCAGAGGCCCATTCCCTGCAGCCGGCGGATCGGGCCCCGGGGGAACCCCGCCCCGATGTGCGCATCACCAGGAAGTGACGTGAGGACTCTATGGTTTTCCCTCCAAGGGTTGTGGCCCTGCCCCCAGCGTGCCCGGCGTCCTAACGTCACTTCCGGGTGACGTGCGTGCGGCGCGGGTGCATGCTCCAGTCGCCGCCCGGGAGTCCCCCACTGCGGCGACTGCAACGACTTGGCAACCTTAGTAGACTTCTTTAGCAGTGGATGCACTACAACCTGTTTTAAGGCTGGGGTTACCACCCCCTCTCCCAAGGAGGCATTAACTACCTCTTGGAACCAGTCAGCCAGCACCCCTCCCCCTCAGATTTGAGTAGCCAGGAAGGTCACACAAGCAGGTGGTAGGCCTCAAACCTCCAAGCATCCTGTTCACATTCTCAGACAGGATAAACTGAAAAATATGCCAAGCAGCTGGACAAGTCGGCACCCTGACACCGTCTGACCCTGGCACTGCTAGTGTAGAGTCCACGACAGTTCAGATTAGAGAGATTTTATCTGCAAAGAGCTGAGCAAAACCATCACAGCGAGTCACTGAGCAGTCCACCTCCTCCTCAAGGCTAGATCTCAACAGGCCTCTGAACACTCAGAACAGCTCCACTGGCCTACACTGTGAAGACACAATGGCAGCAGAAAAGTGCCTTGGCCACCATCACCACCACAGAGTAAGATTTAAAATGAGCTGTAGCCCTTGACATATCAGATTCATTCTTGGTCGTCCTCTACTATCACTCTAGCCTATCTCCCTTGTCTTTTCATCACCCACAGCTCCTCGGAGCTACCTGGGCTCTAGCACCTGAGAAAAGCTGCCTGGGAGCAATCCTGTTAACCACTCAGGTCCCTTATTCCAGAGGTCAGCCAGAGCATCAACAGGAGCACCAACCATATCAATAGGAACATCACCTAGTTTCACCAGAAAACCATTTGGATCCATCTGGCTCAGGGGATGGATCATTTTAATAGATTCCCCACCCCTGCAGAATCTCAATATCGCTGTAAGTCTAAACCCACTTACTAAGGGGAAGGCAATACAACTCTGCATGCAAATTTGCTTTATTTGCCACATCGCTTCCTCCCAGGAATGGTTTGTGCGTCACACCAGAAGCGAGACAAATGTAATCCACAAACAGATCTACATAAATAGGAAATTTATATTAAAAGGGGGATTTTAAAAACACTTATGAAGGTAGAATGCCAGGAGGTGGTTGGGGGCTATCCAGTGTATTGCACTGAGTGCAACATGTATGACTAAGCCAGGGGTGTGTGCTCAGTGCAAGGAGCGCCTGGTTCTCAGGGAACAATATTGCACAAGTTAACGGGGGGCGGGGGGCTGTGGCTCAGTGGTAGAGCATCTGCTTGGCATGCAGAAGGTCCCAGGTGCAATCCCCAGTACCTCCAGTTAAAAGACCTGGCAGTAGGAGATGTGAAAGACCTCTGCCTGAGGCCTTGGAGAGCTGCTGCCAGCCTGAGTAGACAAAACTGACTTAGATGAACCTGATTCAGTATGAGGCAGTTCCATATGTTCTTGGTTCACCCTCAAGGCCAAGATGGCTGACCTGGTGAAGCAGAGACAGTCAGGCATACAGATAAGACTCTCAGGGACTCGTTAGATGTGTCCCACTCTGGGAATTGCAGCCCCGCTGCTGTCGGGGAGCCTGAGAGTCAAGAGCAAATAGGGCACTGTGCTGAAGAAAGGGGGAATGTTCCCTCAGAAGGGACCCCTTCTACAGTTGATGAACAGGTATCTCTTCACACTAAGGAACTATCCCTGGGCAGGTAGGGAGGGAGGCTCTTGGTGATTTGATCCTTTGGCATGTAGACAGATAGCTGGTGAACCCCCCCATACTGACTGCATGGTGACTTGCTTGCCTGGTGCAAAGGTAGCGGATATTACACATGGTACAGATTGGCTGGTAGACAGTGCTGGGGAGGAGCAAGTGGTCTTGGTACATGGTGGCACTAACAATGTGGGGAAATGTAGTTTTGTGGTCAGACTGCTAAGCAGGAGATTCAGGGCCAGGACCTCTAAGGTAGCCTTCTCAGAAATGCTGCCTGTTCCATGCGGAAGACCAGCTAGACAGGCACAAATCAGGAGTCTCAATGGGTGGATGAGACAATGGTGTAGGGAGGAAGGGTTTAAGTTTGGGATGCTTTTTGGAATACGCAGGACCTGTACAAAAGAGACAGTCTCCACTTGTCCCAAGAAGGAACCAAGCTGCTGGCACTTAAAATCCAAAAGGTGGCAGAGCAGTTTTTAAACTAAATCCTGGGGGAAAGCCGACAGGAGATTAAATGTCTCTGTTTCGGGATGGCTCATCTCAGATGAAGGGGTAGCTGTTACTGTTCTAGAGGGAAGTGGATTAGGACTGGCCACTAGGAGGGTGACAAACAATACTGACTGCTTGGCAAGGTCTAGAGGCCACAGGAGGAAGGTTGCTGGCCTAATATGTCTGGGAAATTACAATGTTTATATACAAATGCTAGAAGTGTCCGAGGTAAAATGGAGAAGCTAGAATGCTTAGTGTCAGAGGAGAACATAGACATTGTGGGCATTTCAGAAACTCGGTGGAATGAGGATAATCAGTGGGATACAGTGATTCCTGGATATAAGTTATATTGGAAGGATAGGGAGGGAAGATGTCAGAGTCCCGCTATACACTGCATTGGTCAGGCCACACCTGGAGAAATGTGTGCAGTTCTGGAGGCCTCACTTCAAAAAGGATGTGGACAGAATGGAGCAGGTACAAAGAACAATAAAGATGATCGGGGGCCTGGAGACCAAGCCCTATGAGGAAAGGTGGAGGGACTTGGGAATGTTTAGTCTGGAGAAGAGGAGGCTGAGGGGGGACATGATTGCTCTCTTAAAGTATTTGAAGGGCTGTCACTTAGGGGAGGGCAGGGAGCTGTTCTGGTTGGCAGCAGAGGGTAGGACTCACAAGAATGGGTTTAAATTAAGGGTGGGAAGGTACTGGCTGGATCTTAGGGAAAACTTTTTAACAGAAAGAGTTGTTCAACAGTGGAATCAGCTGCCTAGGGAGGTGGTGAGCTCCCCCTCACTGGCAGTCTCTAAGCAGCGGCTGGACAAACACTTGTCAGGGATGCTCTAGGCTGATCCTGCATTGAGCACAGGGTTGGACTAGATGGCCTGTACGGCCCCTTCTGACTCTGTGCTTCTATGATGAGAGAGAAGGTCCTACAACTGATGGACAAATTACAAACTGACAAATCACCAGGCTCAGATGAAATACCTCCAAGTGTTCTGAAAGAACTCAAATATGCATTAAAGATTACCTGACAAAAATATGCAATCTATCACTAAAATCTCCCTCCATTCCCTAGGACTGGAAGGTAGCTAACATAACCCCCATCTTTCAAAAAGTCTCCAGAGGAGAGCCAGGAAATTACAGGCGAGTCAGTCTAATGTTGATACTGGGTATGTTGGTAGAATCCATTAATACAAACAGAATTAGTAGGCACATTGATGAACAAAAGCTATTGAAGAAGAATCAGCATGGATTCTGTAAGGGAAAAATTTGTCTCACTGACCTTTTAGGGGCAAACTTTGAGAGGGTGAACAAACATGTGGACAAGGATGACCCAATAGATGTTTTTTACCTAGACTTCCAGAAAGTTTTTAATAAAATTCCTCACCAAAGGCTCCTAAGTAAACTCAGCAGTCATGGGATAAGAGGACAAGTCCTCTTGTGGATCAAAAAATAGTTAATTAACAGGAAACAGAAACTGAGTATAAATGGGCAGTTTTCATAGTGGAAGGTGGTAAGCAGTGGGATACTGCAGGGCTTGGTACTAGGTCCAGTGCTTTTTACCTTGTTTATTAATTATTTGGAGTTGAGAGTAAACATTGAAATGGCTAAGTTTGTAGGTGACACTAAGTTGTTCAGAGTGGTGATACCCAGGGAAGACTATGAGGAGCTCCAGAGAGATCTGTCAAGGATGGGCAAGTAGGCATCAACGTGGCAAATGAGTTTCAACATGAGCAAGTGCAAAGTAATGCACATTGGAGCCAAAAATCCTAACTATAAATGTACATTGATGGGGTCTGAACTGCCAGTAACTGACCAGGAAAGAGACCTTGGAGCTGTGGTAGATAACTCACTGAGGATGTCAACTCAGTGTGCAACCGCAATAAAAAAGGCAAATGTTATGCTGGGGATTATCAGGAAGGGATTGAAAACAAATCAGCCAGTATCATAATGCCCCTGTATAAATCGATGGTGTGGCCTCATTTGGAATACTGTGTACAGTTCTGGTCACTGCACCTTTAAAAATACATTATAGCATTGGAAAAGGTGCAGAAAAGGGCAACTAAAATGATTAAGGGGGTGGAACACCTTCCCTATGAAAAAATGTTAAAGAGATTAGGGCTCTTTACCTTGGAGAAAAGACAATTGAGGTGTGACATAGAGGTTTACAAAATTATGCATTTGATAGAGAGGGCAGAGAAAGAAGGACTTTTCTCCCTTTTTCACAATACAAGAACTTGTGGACAATCCAATTAATAAGCAGTAGGTTTAGAATAGATAAAACAAAGTACTGCTCTGTATTCTTGGTGCTTGGGGGGCAATAGTGGGAGGGTTTCTAGAGTTCTGGCCCCACTGGTGGACTTCCTGATGGCACCTGGTTTTTGGCCACTGTGGGACACAGAGTGTTGGACTGGATAGGCCATTGGCCTAATCCAACATGGCTTCTCTTGTGTTCTTATGTTCTAATCCTCATGCTTATCCACCCATCACCCAGAGGGAACAGAGATCTCTTTCCTTGTCTTACTCTGGTTTGAAAGGCCAGTACGCTACTGCAGCACAATGCACAATGGGAAGGGAATGAGTCCCAATTGTCACCATGCCGCAGCAACAATCAATGTGATAATTTTTTTGCCAGGGCTCAGGTTGTGCAATATGGACTCATGTCTCCATCCAGCCCACGCACTCCCCGCCATGGTTGCATTCCTTTGTTCATTTTGTTTCAGTGTTCTTGATTCTATAAGTAGACTATAATAAAGGAGCAATTGGAGATCCAATAACAATACATCAGTTCTCCATAGACACACTGTTGTACAGTATATAGTGATGGCCTTAAATGGAAGTTAGGCAGATACATGGAGGATAGGGCAATCAGTGGCTACAAGTAGGGTTGCCAGCCTCCAGGAGGGGCCTGGAGATCTCCCACTTTTACAACTGATCTCCAGCTGACAGAGATCAGCTCCCCTGGAGAAAATGGCTGCTCTGAAGGGTGGACTCTATGGCATCATACCATGCTGAGGCCCCTCCCCAGACCCCGCCCTCTCCTGGATCCATACCCAAAGTCTTCAGGTATTTTCCAACCCAGACCTGGTAACTTTAGCTACAAGCCTTGCTGAATAAAGGGAAACTCCATAAGTCAGAGGCAGCAACCCTCTGAATAGTTGTACTAGAAGGCAAGGCAATGTGAAGGGAAAGCCTGGCCTCTGTGCCCTTTTTGCCAGCCCTTAAGGGCAACTGGTTGACCAGTATGTGAACCACGTTACTGGGCAACTTGCTGGCCTAGATGGATCACTGGTCTCATCCAGCAGGGCTCTTCTTGTATTCTTATGATCTTACAAAGAACTGGGAAAGAGGAGTACAACTCTGCATATTTCATGCATAGAGACCACATTGTTTCACCCTAGGAGTAATTATGCATCATACCAGATGCCAGAATTATTAAAATAATTGGACAAACTGATATCCCCATGCTTATCCATGTGCAGTGCAAAGGGTCACATTGCTCCTCCCTCTTTCAGAAGTCTAGACATTAGAAATTGTTATCAGACTATCATAAAGGAGCTGTAGATTGCTCAGCTGAAATGCAGATGTTTCAATACTGGATGGTCATTTTCTTCATTAAACTTCACTGTGTTTCCAGCAGGGAATGAAAAGCATATCCAAAAGAGGCATCACACAACTACCACTTGACCAAACAAGAATATTTTAAACTATACAATATGCATTCCCTTGGGGGGGGAGCAGCTTTCTTCCTTTCCAGCTAAAACTTTCTTGGATGATTGTTTTCAACTGCAAGCCTCTGGGATGTACAGAGATCTCAGCTGCCTGAAGGACTGTGTTGTTGCTACTAAACACGTTGAATGACAGAAGTTCCTGCGGTCACTCTCACCTTTCCCATGTACCCAAGACATGGCCTTTCACTGGTAATGTGCCAATACGCCCATGAAAAGTTATGAGCATCCTTGTGGCACAGAGGGCAGCCGTCTTGCAGGATGTCGTGAGCACTTCATTGGGCAACAAAGCTTATTTTAATATGTACTTCAGCCACTCCATCTCTCCAAGGGGTCAGTCGCTGGTGAACAATCCCCTTAAGGCTTGAGAGTACATACTGTCTCTTAGCAAGAGGCTGAAAGCTCAAATAAATACAGAGCAAGTGAAAATGGACAGAAGTTTTATTTCAAGGCCTCTGTTTCAGAGGAGAAGAATGTACAGCGAGGGCTGAAACAGCAGCCTTGACTCAGCATGGCTCCTGCTTAGGGCTGGGGTGAACAGTTCTTCCCCTTTTCATCAGATACAAGTGGGAATGAAGATCCCTGAGTCCTTATATCCCAGTCAGAAGGTGGGAGGGGTGTTGCAAAGAAGGGAGTCAGGATACAAAGGTACAATGCAAAACATTTGGCTCATTTGCATTTTCCCACCTCCCTACAATTAATTGATGCCCTTCTGTGCATTGAGAAAACCCTGCAAAACATAAAAAACCAGTGTTGATGTGACCATACTATGGGTGATCTCATCCAGATTTTTTTACTCCGTGTTATCAGTGCATAAAAGTACATATACACACTAGTAGATCTAGATGAAGATCCCTGAGTCCTTATATCCCAGTCAGAAGGTAGGAGGGGTGTTGCAAAGAAGGGAGTCAGGATACAAAGGTACAATGCAAAACATTTGGCTCATTTGCATCTCCCACCTCCCTACAATTAATCGATGCCCTTCTGTGCATTGAGAAAACCCTGCAAAACATAAAAAAACAGTGTTGATGTGACCATACTATGGGTGATCTCATCCAGATTTTTTTTACTCTGTGTTATCAGTGCATAAAAGTACGTATACACACCAGTAGATCTAGATGGGTAGCCGTGTTAGTCCGTCTGTAGCAGTAGAAAAGAGTCCAGTAGCACCTTAATGAATAATGAAATTCGTGGTAGGGTGTGAGCTTTTGTGAGTCACTGCTCACTTCTTCAGATACAGCTAGAATACACTTAGTTAGTCTTTAAGGTGCTACTGGATTCTTGGCTACTGCTACAGTAGCATGTTTGTGGGTCAAGTGCTGTCACTTTGCAGCCCACTTGTGGTGACCCCAGCAAGAGGCTTTAAAGGCAAGTGAGAAGCAGAGGTGGTCTGCAGAGTCTCCCTTGGTGGTCTCCTTTCCAAGTACCAACCCTGCTAAGCTTCCGAGATCTGACAAGACTGGGCTGTACCGTGCCACCTTCTTGCCCACACAATAGTATAATACTACACAATACTATACTAATGGTATAATACTACACAAAAAGAGCCAGTTTGGTGTAGTGGTTAAGAGCATGGATTCTAATCTGGGAGAATTGGGATTCATTCCACACTCCTCCATGTGCAGCTGCTGGTATGACCTTGGATCAGTCTTAAGTTCTTTCAGAGTTCTGGAGAGAGCCCTCTCAGCCCCACCTACCTCACAGGGTGTCTGTTGTGGGGAGGGGAAGGAAATTGTAAGCCACTCTGAGACTCCTTCGGGTAGTGAAGGGCAGGGTATAAATCCAATCTCCTCCTCCTCCTCCTCCTCCCCTTCTTGCCCCCAAACAATTTTTATTCTTTTTCAAAAGGAATACAGAATTCAACATTATAATACACAAATATAGGTTGCTTCACTTAGAGAAGAGAAAAAAAAGAATACTATAAGTTTTCTATCTCATAACAACTTACATTCTTTCGGAATACAGAATACAGAGTGATAAACCTATAACTTGTCAACTGTAAATCATTATTTTATATCTAGCTTTATTGATGCTTTCCCAATTAAAGTTATCAAAGGTTATTTTTTTCTATCATGGGGAACCATTTTCCTAAGGGATTATATATTTCACATTCATTCTGGTCATTTGAGTTATATATAGATATCGTTTCAAGCATGAAAAAGTCCCATATCTTGTGAATTCTTCTTCTTCTCCCCCCCACCCATCTTAAGCCTGCTGCCTCTCCGTTGCCAGAGATGACCCTGAGCAGTCAAGTTTCAAGAGAACGAACAGTCTTTTCCCTATTCACATTCTTCACTCCACCTTTTATAAACCTACTGATGTTGTGGAGGTATTTCATGATACCTGTAAAGGTCTGCTTGCCACTTTGGTCCACCAGTGGGGAGGCAGGAAATGTTGGAGCAAACAGGTACTCTAGTGGAAATGGTAGGATTTTGGAAGTATTAATCACTGATGTGATAGTGGTTCAAGACAGACACTGAAGGCCTGGACTTGGAATCAACTAGTATAACTTGGATGAGGACATAAAAGCACGTCCCCTAGCACAAGCTGAAGGGGGGGGGCTGGGAGTCACCCTCTTCAATCCCTGAACAACCTAGAGAATCCTAGATGGGAAGATTGGTGGGGATTTCCAAATTGTTTATGCCTCCCCATAGTTCCTCATGGACCCCCATCATGTCACTCTAAATAACAGTGAAAGGGCTGGACTCCATGCCAGTCATGAAAGCAACAGGACTGGGGACACCCACAAACAAAGCAGGGGCGGTTCTATTTTCAACAAAAGAATGAGATGTATTGTGAGCTTATCTATGATTTTTGCATCTACATGGCCAGCATTCTTCAGACTAGGGATCTGCCGTTAGTGCATATTCCCCAAAGCCTTTGGAGCTACAGACCACAAAATGGCAGCTCAGTGGGTGAAGAAAGTAACAAAATGGAAGCTCATTTGGGTGGATCACGGTTGCCATGTGCTGGGTAGCACTCCATTGTCCAGTGGGAGAAAAAAAAATGCCGCCAGTGATACAAGTCCTCTCTAGGAATCACTGGAAACTCTATGGTAAAATCATAGAGTTTCTAGTGATTCCTAGAAAGGGGTGATGAAATTTCTGGGTTTTCCGATATGTAATGTCATAGCATCACTGACAGCCACCACCACTAATGTCCATACCCCACCTGGAATCCTGATGGTTGCCACGGCAGGTCTGGCAATCCTAGAGTGGATCCAGTAGCAAAATGGAAGTTCAGTGGGTGGAGTCAGTCAACTAATGGTAGTTTGTACCAAAATCACTGCATTTCAGAGCAGTTCTTCAGTGCTTGGTTGGGGAAACCTTTCCTCTGCTCTTTTCCCAAAGTGAACGATCACTACCCCAAATTGTAACTTGCCCTGCAAGGGACAAATGCTCCACTACCGCCATGTTTTTCCTGGCAGAGGCAAATATAAGCTTTGGAACAGAGAAAAAGAATCAATAGCATGCTCTTCCCAATCCACAGCAAGGGTGACTCCATGAAAGAGAAAGAGGAGAGAAGCTGCTGCAGTAGCTTTAAAGGGAAGGATACAGAATTACAGTATTGCTAGAGGAAAGGTGCAGAGATACTTCTAACAATTTGGAGAGTGACCAGTCACTCCTGAGTAGCATTCTTGGGTTTCTACTGGGGTGGGAGATCCTCTGCCACCAGATCCTGTTTCCTGCTTCCACTCCAGTGGCCAGTAAGAGGGGGGTCACCATCAGGCGATGATGTGATATCACTTCCAGGGACAACCCAGAAGTGACATCAATTTGTATATAAATATATGAGGGTGAGAGAGAGAGAAAGAGAGAGAGACTTTATCAGTGGGTCTTACTTCAGAGTAAACACACTTGGGATTGTTCCCTCCATACTTGACCATGCTACGTAATGTCCCGTTTTAAATCTACATGCAAATAAGGGAATTAATTTAAGCAAATGAGTGGTGGTCATTGTTTTGCCTCTTTCTGAAGAAGTGGTAGCCTTACTTAAAGACATCTGTCTGAGCCCATGTGGTGCAAATCATATCAGAGGTTTAGGTTACCACCTTGCTGCCAATTTAAATCTAGCATTGCTAATAACTCCCATAACTGACAGCCACCTTGTGACGTCCTCCTTATTGGGGAGGACTAGTTTCACTTTAAAAGTGTTCTTTATTTTGTTTTACTGGGTATATAAGGCTGCCACCAGGAAATTTTAAGGATTTCCAAACCTTTATGCTTTTATTATTGCTCTTCTTTATTTGGTAGACCGAGTTCAAGGCTTACAGGGATCTATGTGGTCCTGGGAAGTATTTCATTCAGAACTGATATAAACTTGGATGAAAGATGATTTATTGAAATAACTACTAAATAAGAGGGTTGTACAATGTAACTAGTAATGTATAAATGATGAACAATTTCTTTCGTATCACACAATCTTATCCCTCACTGACAGGGATTTTTCAAGTAACTTTGTAACACTTGTTTAACTCAAGGTCATATATGTTCACTGTTTCTCTCCAGTTTATCAGGACATACAGCCTTTCCTATCACTTGTCTTCAATTAAACTTTTATTTACTTTTTCCTATACACTCAGCTTTCCTTCTGTTTCTCTGTCTCACTGAACTACCTCAGCTGTCAGCTTAACTGCTTCAACACAGAACGGCTTGTCTAACTACTAACTGAACATCAACTGTCAACATCTAACTGTCACTCTTGACTGACTCACATACTCATCCACTCAGATTCACTTCCAAAACCCCTCCCCCTCTCTGTCAACCACCAATCATACCACACTTGCCTCTTTCAACCACTCTAGTCTATCTACCACAGCCATGCAACCAAACTTTTAAAGAGACACACACAGAGAGAGAAACAAGGAATCGTTACACACCTATTTTCCCAAAATATTATGTTTAAACCATCTCTTGTTTCTCTCTCAGGTTTTCAAGGGGCAAAGGGATGGTCCAAGGTTTAGTTGTTTCCAAACTGTCTCATACCAATAGTTGCAAGAGAGATGTGTGGGGAACACTAATGCACTGAGAAAATATTCATGTGGTATTTGCCATAAATATCAGGATTCAGAAGGGCGAGTGGCCTGCAGTGATTTCCTCCCCCCAGGTGAAAAAAGGGTTCCTTCACTACAAGAACTTATGGCTCACGCACTCCAACAACCCTTTACCTAATCCTCTCCAGACTCCAAAGCATTGTGAGAGCAGTGGAATCAGTGGATCATACCAGAATTTAATAGGGAGGGACTATGGTTCAAAGGGTAGCATGCATACTTGGCATGAAGAAGGTCTCAGGCTGCCATCAGATGGCAGGCTTTGGCACGGTCTGGCTGTGCCTCTAATTTCTCCAGAGCTATTTATTCTGGAGAGGTGCAACCAGTGCCACCCTATTCCTGCCTCACCCATGGTCAACTGTTCAGACCACCACTGCATAGTCACCACAGAGAGGGTGGCAGGTAGCTTCTTTTTTATTAAAAAAATCTCTAATGTACGCGTGCGCATAACTACTTATTTGCCAGGAGCAAACTGCAAAAAAAAAAAAATGGCAGCCTCACCAAGCAGCTTGAGCACACAAGAGAGAGATCAGACACCCAGAAATGGGTGGTGAGACAAGTTCAGTTGTAAACACCAAACTTTATCCGGTGGTGGGAAAGTCATGGGTAAGGACCGGGGGCCGATGACTGAGGGACAGGAACCAGATGTTACCATCTGATCATGCACTTCAGATCTGGTAGGGAGCCACCACGATGCCCATTCTAGGTGTTCCTGACTAGGGCTGAGCTGAGTGGTCCTTGCAGTTCCGGCTTCCTCTTGGGTCATTTAACCTTCCCCAGGCAAAGTAGCAACAGGTTCTGTGCAGCTTATTCACATGGGCAGCATTCCTGTTTACATTAGAGGCTGTGCAAGTGCAAAGTGCCAACAGGGAAGTGTTTTTGCCTCACCAGCAGAGGGTTACCAACCTCCAGGTGGGGTCTGGAGAGCTCCTGGAATTGCAGCTGATCACCAGGAAAAGATCAGTTCCCCTGGAGGAAATGGCTGCTTTGGAGGGTGAACTCTATGGCATTATACCCTGCTGAGATTCCTTCCCTTCCACAAACCCTGCCCTCCCCAGGGTCCACCCCCAAATCACCAAGTATCTCTCAACTCTGACCTGGAAACCCTACATGACCAGCATCATGCTTCAATCAAGCCCTAGCCAGCATCATGAATCTCAAGTGGCAGAGACCACTCTGCCCCCTCAGCATTCTGCCATATGGACCCACTCTAAGCTGCCATTTGAAGCATGGACATCTAATGCCCAGTGTTCCCTCTAAGTTGAGTTAGTGTGAGCTAGCTCACAGTTTTTTAGCCTCTGGCTCACACATTTCTGTCTTAGCTCAGGACAGATGGCTCCAGAGCAAAGTAATTTATGCAATAGCCAAATTGCTGACTCACTACTTTAATGCTAGTAGCTCACAAAGTAGAATTTTTGCTCACAAGACTCCTCAGCTTAGAGGGAGCGTTGCTAATGCCCCCTCTAGAAGATGTCAACTTGGCCCCTGGGCTCCTGTCCCTGTAAAAAAAAAAACAAGGCCTTAATTTAAGCTCTGGTGGAGGCTGATCTTCTCCAAACAGGCTGTGGTCATACAAGCAGCTTGATCCGATGTTGTTGCTGTTCCTTTCTGGATTTAAAGTGCACAATCAGGCTGCAACATCTGCCTCCCATTCCCCAGTCATTGGCACCCCGTTTGAATGAATCAGAGGTATTAGGCACCGGGGAAAGTCCGGTCTTTACAGATGCCAGCGCTTTTACCCCACATTTCCAGATCTCTGAACTCCCCTGTTGCCAACTCCAGCTGGTTGGGAAGTGTGAACCTTCCCATCTGTTTCTGCCCCCCCCCCTTTTGATCAGGTAGCAACATGCGCATAAGAGAAGGAGGAGGAGGAGGAGGAGGAGATTGGATTTATACCCCGTCCTTCACTTGGAGTCTCAGAGCGGCTTACAAACTCCTTTCCCTTCCCCTCCCCACAACAGACACCCTGTGAGGTGGGTGGGGCTGAGAGAACTCTGACACAAATTGCTCTTTTTCAAGGACAGCTGAGCCAGAGCTTGTAACTGACCCAAGGTCACATCAGCAGGTGCAAGTGGAGGAGTGGGGAATCAAACCCGGTTCTCCCAGATTAGAGTCCGCACACTTAACCACTGCACCAAACTGGCTCTCTATCACCCCTGGGTCTTCAATCACCACTTGTGTTTTATTTTTTTACAGGCAGTTTACAGACACCACCACCCCAAGCTTCTCAAGACTGTGTTTTTCTTAAGAAAACCTCCAAAGCACAGTTTCAAGAACACTTCTCCCACTACATATCCCAACAGCCTCCTCCAGCAATCCCATTGGTCACCAGCCACCACCATCCTGCCAGGTGTTTGAAGCGCTGCTTCCAATTCGTGCTTATGCACATGCTCAGAAGACAAATTATTTTTAAAAGCTGCCTGACCACCCACTCCATGGTTGCCGCATAGCAGTAATCTGATCAATCAACCATGGAGTGAGCATGCTATGAAGCAGGTTAAGAGTGGGATGTGTGATCAAAACTCTCAGTTACAAAAAACCCCCTGGATTAATTAGAGGGGCTGGCAGACTGCGCTAAGCCTGTTGTCTGACCACAGCCTCAGTGGAAGAGCCTTGGCTTTGCATGCAGAAGGTCCCAAGTTCAGTCCTCGGCATCTCCAGTTAAAAGGACCAGGTGATGTGAAAAACCTGGAGAGCCACTGCTCAGTACTGACCTTAACAGACAGGTGGTCTGATTCAGTATAAGGTGGACTCATGCATGTCCATGTGTGTTCCAATTATGTTAAGTCCTGCAAAAGCCAGAGTCTTTCTATCCAGGACTCCTTAACTCAGAGCTAGCTACAAACAATGGCCAGCACTATAAAAAGTCTTGCAAACCTCAGCAAACTTGCGGGGGGGGGGGTGTTATAGAAGGCTTGCAGCTGTAATGACTTTCACCTGTTTGGGGGTTTCATTCCTGAGGTTTTCCCACAGCTCCACTAAGGGCTTCAGTGGCAATACTGAGATCCTTTTAGTCTTTGCATTGAAACCACTGCCAGGCTGGAATTTCAGAAGGAGAGAGACAGACAGATGCTAGAGGAATCCACAACAGGAACCAATCTTTTATGTGATTGCTCCAGCTCACTCTCACAAAAACACATCTCCTAGTTTGCTTGAACCAAGCAATAAATGAAGTCATCTCAGCCTCTCCTACTGCAGTTCGATCTTGTGGAGGATTTTTGAGGGGTTTGATACCGTGGATTTGTTCCCTGGAGGATTTCTTTATTAATGGAAGAGATTTCCGTCTGTGGAACATTATTTCCTTGCTTACCCCCCTCCTGCTGCAGCCCCAAATGCTCCCCACAATGCTGCTTCTGGGGTACACAGGCCTGACAGGAAAAACATGCCGGAGGAGTCAGGTGTGAGTTGTGGAAGGGGGGAATCATCAAAAACCCTGCCCCCATCCACAGAATTTCTCCATAGGGTCCAACCCACTACCTAGTTTGGTGCAGTGGTTAAGAGTATGGACCCACTCCTCCACATGCAGCTGCTGGTGTGACCTTGGGTCAGTCATAAGTTTTTTCAGAGCTGTTCTCTGAAGGGCAGTTCTCGAGAGCACTCTCTCAGCCCCACCTACCTCACAGGGTGTCTGTTGTGTCTGTTCATTGCCCCTTCCACTTTCTAAATGTGCTTGGGCCCCGGGGAAAGTGTCAGTGGGTGCCGGGGCTCCCGTGGACACCATGTTGGGGATCCCTGGATGGCAGCCTGAAAGTTGTGTGGGAATTTCTGAACGACGGGACTATAAAGCTGGCATTGGGTAGTGCTGGTGTGAAGCATTCTGCCTCCAGAATATTTGTATGCTGCCTCTTCAGAGCTGCTCAAAGTGGCAAAAGTATTACTGCTTCAGCACAACAATGATTAAGGCACAAGCCCAGTTGTTGCTCTCAACAGGCACTGTAAATATTTTCTGTCGGTGCAAACCAGCTACATAAAAAGAAGTGTGAGTTTTGCAACTGACTCCACAAGGCACGAGATTGCTTTGTATGAGTACAGGTTGCTACTGTACACTGAGTTTGCATCCAGACTGGTGGCCTCTACCTATTTGACTGTCATGATCTTTATTTAAATATGTCCACCCCATTTGTCTCCGCAGTGGAGACCCAAAGAGGCTTACAACAGTGTTTTCCTCTCCTAAGAACATAAGAGAACCCATGGTGGATAAGGCCAGTGGTCCATACAGTCCAACACTCTGTGTTAATACAGTGGCAAAAAACCAGGTGCCATCAAGAGGTCCACCAGTGGGGCCAAAACTCCAGAAGCCCTCCTCCTTTTCCCCCTG
The DNA here is from genome assembly GCF_001447785.1 of Gekko japonicus. NCBI lineage: Eukaryota > Metazoa > Chordata > Lepidosauria > Squamata > Gekkonidae > Gekko > Gekko japonicus. The sequence goes on from NW_015175370.1 coordinate 44,543, forward strand.
AAGCACCTCTTGCATTGCCCTCAGAGGATGGTTTGGCTGAGAAAAAGTGATTGGTTCAAGGTTGCCTAGTGAGCTTCCGGGGCAGATTGGAGATTTGAACCTGAGGCTCCCAGTTCATAGTCCGACATTCTAACCACTACCACATGCTGGCCTTCTCCCTTTGGGAGCGGAGCCTCCCTCTACCATCTTTTTGCAGTGAAAGCTGATGGGACACATCAAGGGTACACAGTAGACTTCTGCAAGATGTTTCGGCTTCCTAACAGGATGTAATAGGGTACTTGTAGAGTCTATCTTCTCTGTTAACAGAGAAGGTGAAATTCAGTCAAAGAGGATGTCGTAATGGCCTGCAGTGCAGATGGCTTTAAAAGGATGTTAAAACAAATTCTTAGGACAGGTCCATCAGTGACCATGGTAAATTAAGGGAAGGAGAGTTGGTTTTTATACTCTGTTTTTCTCTACCTTAAGGAGTCCCCAAGTGGCTTACAATTGCCTTTCCCTTCCTCTCCACAATAGGCAACTTGGGTAAAGCAGGTTTGGCACTAATCAGGGATGGCCTCCAAACCGTGATTTGAAGGGGGCTCATTCCACAGTTTTGAGCCAATCCTAGTTAGAAATGACCACTATTTGCTCAGTTTAGATATCATGGCAAGCTACAGTTATGCAAACCAGGAAAGAGCAGAGTGATTTCACATGACTCACAGATGACAGGACAGAAGGAGAGAGAGGAGGGCACATGCAAGCACAAAGGGTGGACCTGATCCTTCAAACCATGTTTTAGAGGATCTGTTTCTGTATTTATTTACATCATTTATTGTCTGCCTTTCTCAAAAAGATAAAAGATGGGGGAAAGTGAGGGCTGTAGAGAGCCCCAGACTCTGCAAATGTTTGGCAGGGCAGAAGGCACCTTTGACTGTCATTGATTTAGCATGATTTTCCCCCCTTCCTCCAATCTGTCAAATGGGTGATCCCGTTAAATCAAGGACCACAAAGAGGATTTTTAAAAAATATATACTGATGGGGAAAGTTCACATTAAAAAAATCTAAGCAGTTTAAGATCTGCTGTAATGGAAGTGCATGAGCCCTGCCAGGAAAAAAACAACAACAACCCATCGCATGAAAATTGGATACTGGTGATTCTCCTATATTTAGCATATGGTTCTGAAGAGCAAAGGTTCATTTCCACATCAACTTGAAACTTGTGCGTCTTCACTCTGCAGATTGTTCTAAGGGGCAAGTACGTGAATCGTATTCTCATTGCCCATTCCCAATCTCCCTTTCTTTTCTCTGAGAACCCTCCATTTGTTTTCTTTTTCATCACATGCCTGCTCCCCCCCCCCCACCTCACCTCATCCATTTGAATCAGTATTGCTTGCCCCATTTTACCATGGGCAGGAAACCATATAAATGTAACATCCTCCCGGGAGGTGAAATAAACATAAACATCTGCTCTGTGAATTCCCTTGCCGTGCAGAGTGTGCGTGGCATTAGAATGGACCCCGGGCTGCAAGGAGGAGAGCCAGCCTCAATACACAAACATGCACACACACTAACGGAGAGGGGAGAAAATTTGCTTCCTCGGATTTGCTATTCAAAATATCTGATCACCATTTTTTTTTTCCTCTGCCCCATAAACCAACCCACTTATGGTCTAGCAATACCATCCACTTTACCTTAATTAGTGGTAAAATCAAAATTTTCTCTGGTATAAACATCTTCAAAGCAAAACAGCCAGCTGAGAGTTTTAGCCTGGGCTGTTTCCAGCTCCAGAATTTTAGGGGGAGGGCCTCAAGCACAGTGGGTCCCTTTTTTAATGGACAATTCATTCACATTGTCCCTAACCTTTTAAGGTGCTCCATGAAAAATAAGACTGGTGGAGGCATGGTTAGTGAGATAGGCCCCTGATCGTTTTTGGCCCCAAGGAGCTCGCCTGTGCAAAATAAAGGGCAGCTTCAGAGATGGTGTGTTCCTAACTATGCATACAGATGCATATCAGAAATCCATGTTGGAGTGGTACCAGGACTCAGTGGTACTGGTACAGTATCCGATTTGTATGCAAAAGGTTTCAAATTCAATGTCTGGCCTCTTCAGTTAAAAGGACAAGCTTGTTGGTGAAGGTGACCTCTAAACTAAGACCCGGGTTACCTACTGCTATTTATAGTAAATAGTAACTCATCTTGGTAGACGAATGGTCTGAGTTGGTATAGAGCAGCTTCATGTGTTCATGCCCACTCCTGTTCTTTTGGCAGAAAAAGTGATGGCACAGCAGTGCCATGATGTCAGTTCTGGTCACATAACTGGAAGTGAAGTCAAACATCAGTGGGATGCTCTAGCAATCCTTCAAAACTCTATTGTTAAACCACAGAGTTTTGAGGAATTTTTGGGCATCCTGACAACACATGACATCACTTTGGTTATGTGACCAGAAGTGATACTGCTGTGTCACATCACATTCTCAGCCCTGCCCTCAAACACTCCCAGATGTTGTCAGCCATCTTTTGTCAACTTTACCACAATGCCACATTTTTCTCTAACAGTTTTTTCAAAATTTAATGACTCAGGAACCCCATTTTGATTTTTTTTGGGGGGTGGACCCCCAAGCATGCAGGTCCTTTGCCTGCTAGCACAGCACCTGCCATTAGTATTGCCAGCTCCAGACTGGGAAATTCCTGAAGATTTGCAGATGGTTCCTAGGGAGGGCAGGGTTTGGGGAGAAGACAACAGAACATAATGCCATGGAGTCCACCCTCCAAAGCAGCCATTTCCTCCAGGGGTACTGATCTCTGTAGTCTTGAGAACAGTTGTAATTCATGCAGAACTCTAAGCCTCACCTCAGAGAAATCTAGGCCCCACACTACCTGCTATCTGCCAGACAGTTCCCTTGTATCTGAGAAAATTGTGTTGAAGGAAGTAAGGCCAGACTCACAAAAGTTTATGCTGGAATAATAAAGGCCCTTAGGGTGCCACAGGATTTTGATGTAACAATTACCGCTACCCCTTTGGAATGATTATCTGCCAAAAGAGTTGAAGCTTTGTTTTTCTTTGTAGTTCTGAAGGGGTACAAACTCTTTGTATTAAATTAGCCCTCAGCTGACAGCTATTGAGATATCTGAAGACTGTTTCTTGATCTATTCTGATGTTATCATTTTTTACTATGTATGTTTATATTTTTGCAGCTACATAACCATCTTTTGATTGTCATTGTAAATCACTTTGAGTGGCTGGAAAGTCAATTTAGCAATGTTTAAAATAAATAAACTTCTTAACCTAACCTCCCTCACAGGGCTGTTATGAGGATAAATGTGGGGAAGAGAAGAAATATGCATATCTCTGTGAGGGCCTAGCAAGAAGATTGGAATGAAAATAACCTAAATACGTAACACCATAGACCACTTCATTCAGAAAGCTCAAAACAATGCAGCAATCAAGTTATATTAATTAATTTAAATTAATTTAAAATATCCCAATACCTGTAATATACAGCTATTAAAACCCATCCCAAACAAGTAGGCTTTGCAGAAATTAGTTATACTCGGGCTTTGGCATAGTTCCAGGGAGGAAAGTTGTCAAAAGCTATAGTAGTTTGCACAAACTGAAGATGCTTTCACACCATGCGAATATGAACCAACCCCTAATTTCAAGAAATCTCACTCACTCCTCATTTCTAAACATTTAGTGGACATTCTCTGCATGTTTTCTCTTATATTTCTCCATTATTATGAGATCTTGAAACTTACTTTTAAAATGGAAGAGTCTAACAGTTCCATAGAAAAGGAACAGATACTGGCTGAGTGGCAGTTATCCTTAAAAATGCTACTGCCATGTAAGCAGCTAGGTTCCCAGCAGTGTTCCCTCTAAGCCGAGTTAGTGTGAGCCGGCTCACAGTTTTTGAGCCTCCGGCTCACACATTTTTGTCTCCGCTCAGGAAGGAGGGCTCCAGAGCAAACTAATTTATGCAACAGCCAAATTGCTCGCTCACAACTTTAATGCTAGTAGCTCACAAAGTAGAATTTTTGCTCAAGAGACTCCACAGCTTAGAGGGAACATTGGTTCCCAGTATGCAGGGTTGGTTCCTAAAGACTGGCTATACTAATGACCAAACTATACATCACATTTACCATGTTATCTCTGCAGGGACCTGCAGCCATTTCCAGCTGTGAGTTCCCCTTGGAAACTCAATTTAGAAGAGCAGCAGGGGGATAACACAGGAGGGGAAGGCTTCTACATCCCCCCCCCCCCGGACCATTTACCCAACCCATGCAGCTTCCCAATGAGCCAGTTTGGTGGAGTGGTTAAGAGGGTGAACTCTAATCTGGAGAACCGGGTTTGATTCCCCACTCATAGAATCATAGAGTTGAAAGGGACCTCCAGGGTCATCTAGTCCAACTCCCTGCACAATGCAGGAAATTCACAAATACCTCCTCCTCCACATCCGCGGTGACCGCTGTTCCACACCCAGAAGACGACAAAAACCCTCCAGAATCCCTGGCCAAACCGGCTTGGAGAAAAATTGCTTCCTGACCCCAAAGTGGCAATCAGCATTTCCCTGGACGTGTAAGAAAGGGCCACAAGAACTAAGCACTGCCCTCTCTCTCATGATCTGCCTAAGTCCACAGAATCAGCATTGCTGTCAGATGGCCATCTAGCCTTCGTTTGAAAACCTCCAGAGAAGGAGAGCCCACCACCTCCCCAGGAATTCTGTTCCACTGAGGAACTGCTCTGTCAGGAGGTTCTTCCTAATGTTTAGCCGAAAACTCTTCTGATTTAATTTCAACCCGTTGGTTCTGGTCCGACCTTCTGGGGCAACTGAAAACAACTCTGTACTATCCTCTTGATGACAGCCCTCCAAGTACTTGAAGATGGTTATCATATCACCTCTCGGTCATCTCCTCTCTAGGCTAAACATACCCAGCTCCTTCAACCTTTCCTCATGGGACTTTGTCTCCAGATCCCTCACCATCTTCGTTGCTCTCCTCTGGACATGTTCCAACTTGTCTATATTTGTTAAGTCGCTCGCTTAACAAAGTAGTCGGAGAGTGATTCAGCAAAGATTCAGCTTTATTCAACAACTCGAACACAACTCCAACACAGATCAACATCTGATAGCCAGAACAGCTTTTACATTGCAACTGTTCTGCTTTTAAACTCTCCCGGCTAATGTAGCCACGCCTACTGTACATTTACCAACCAATAAGGTTGTATGCATAAGAACCAATCACGGATGTTCCCGCTCAGGGAGCTTGCTGACAAGTGATTGGTTGGTTCTTCCTGGGCTATCAATACGATTGGATGGATTTGGAACCTAGCCCAGGACGAAGCTTAACATTGTACTTCAATTAGATGATTCATGTATTGCAGTGGCAGCTATTGAATACATTACAATATTCTTCTTAAATTGTGGTGCCCAAAACTGAACACAATACTCTAGGTGAGTTCTAACCAGAGCAAAGTAAAGCAATACCATCACTTCACGTGATCTGGACACTATACTTCTGTTGATACAGTCCAAAATCATATTTGCCTTTTTAGCAAGCATATCACACTGCTGACTCATGTTCATTGTATGGTCCACTAAGACCCCTAGATCCTTTTTGCACATACTACTTCCAAGACAAGTCTCCCACAACCTATAATTATGCTTTTGATTTGTCCTACCTAAATGCAGAACTTTACATTTATCCCCATTTTATTTGTTTTAGCCCAGTTTTCCAGCCTGTCAAGATCATCCTGTATCCTGACTCTGTCTTCTGCTGTATTTGCTACCCCTCCCAATTTAGTATCATCTGCAAATTTAATAACCATTTCCTCTATCCTTTCATCCAAATCACTGATAAAGATGTTGAACAAAACAGGTCCCTGGACAGATCCTTGAGGCACTCTATGTCACTCCTCTCCAAGAAGATGAGGAACCATTCACAAGCACTCTTTGGGTGTGATCTATCAACCAGTTACAGATCCATCTAACAGTCATAGGATCCAAATCACATTTTTCCAATTTGTCAACAAGAATATTATGTGGAACCTTATCAAGAAGCCTTACTGAAATCAAGATAAACTATGTCTACAGCATTCCCCTGATCCAGCAAGGTAGTAACTTTCTCAAAAAAAAAAGTGATAAGGTAAGTCTGACATGACTTGTTCTTGAGAAACCCATGCTGGCTCTTAGTAATCACAGCCATCCTTTCAAAATGCTCACGGACTATCTGATTATTCTAAAATTACCCCAGGTATAGACATCAAGCTGATGGGTTAGTAGTTACCCGGATCCTCCTTTTTCCCCTTCTTGAAAATGGGGACAACACTTTCTCACCTGCAATCTTCTGGCACCTCACCTGTTATACAAGAATTTTCAAAAATAATGTACAGAAGCTCAGAAATTACATCCGTGAGTTCTTTTAGTATCCTTGGATGCAGCTCATCTGGCCCTGAGGACTTAGTCTCATTTAAAGAAACTAGGTGTTTATGTAGTACCCCTGTCAATTCTAGGCTGCAATTCCCTTCCCTCATAATGTGTTCTGATTTTGCCATATTGAGCACTGTCATCATCTGTGCAGGACTGGGAGCAGGGTCTGGTGCAGCCTGGTCCCAGGACAGACCTGCATGGCAGTGAAAGCAGGCAGCCTACAGTCCCCATAAGGCTTAGCAATGGGCTATAGCCAATCAAAGAGGAAGATTCTGTGAGGAGATGGGGCTTAGCTGTTAGCTGGGGGGGGGGGAATGGTGGTCTTCCCTCTCGCAGATCTAAACTGAAGCGACTGCGATACACTCTGTGTGTGGGGAGGAAATGATTCTTGCTGGTTCTCTGCGGTTTTCCCTCTCACGGAGTCACTGAGGGGGAAAAGGCTGGTCTGAGAAAAAAGGATCCCTCACTGAGAGAACAGAGTGAGTGTTAGGCAGGCTGTTGGCCTGGAAGTAGAACAGGTAGCTGTGTTAGTTTATGTTTATTTTGCCTTTTCAACCCTGCTATACTCTTTTGAAGCACCTTGTCTTGTCTTGTTTTCCATGCCCCAGTATTGTTTTTAATAAACCCTTTTTGTGTAATTATTTTATCTGCCTGGGTCATCACGCCTGTGTGTTCTCGGCTGTAAAAGGGGCATGTTGGATGGGCCTGGGAGGTAGGGTTGCCAAATCTAAATCTCTTACTGGTGGGGGAGCGTCTTCTTTGTCCGGGAGCCGGCCAGGGATGCGTGTGTGCGCGCGCAAAGCGCACGCGCGCTGCCCGGAACATCACCGGAAGTGACGCACAACGTAGCACATTGGGGGCGTGGCCAAGATCGTCGGGGGGGAAACCATATGGTTTCCCCCCCGACGATCTTGGCCACGCCCCCAATGTGCTACGTTGTGCGTCACTTCCGGTGATGTTCCGGGCAGCGCCCATTTGGCAACCCTACTGGGAGGGTACTCTGGGCCTTCTCAGGGGACCTGAAGTCCAGAGTGGTGGTGGCGGAAGGTGGAAATCCCTGGGGTCATGACAAGCACCATATCCCTTGCAAGAGAAGACGGAGGAAAAGTAGGAATTGAGCAGTTCTGCCTTCTCTTCATCACCTGTTACAATTTCACTTTCCTGTCCCTGCAATGGGCCTACCATGTCCTTGCTCTTTTTCTTACCTTGAGCATAAGAACCCTTTTTTGTTACTTTTAGTGTGTCTCACTAGCCTAAGTTCATACTGAACTTTTATCTTTCCTAACTCTCTCTCTGTAAGCACTGGTTATTTGTTTATATTAATCCTTGGTTATAAGGCCCTCCTTCCATTTTCTGAATGAGTCTTTTTATTTCTAAAGTCTTTAGAAAGCTGTTTACAGAGCCACCTTGGCTTCTTTAGGCTCGTCCCAGTTTTCTTTCTCATAGGAATTGTTTGTGATTGTGCCTTCAGTATCTCACTTTGAAGAAACTTCCATCCCTCTTGAACTCCCTTCTCCTTAAGTATTTGTGAACACGGGATTCTTCCCAGCATAACTTTAAGTTCGTCAAAATTTGCTTTCCTGAAGTCCAACCTATATGTCTGACTATGTACAGCTTTTACCTTCCCCAAGAATGGTCGCTATTACCCAGGGTGCCTGCTACTTTCACCTCGTCAAGCAGTTCTTCCCTGTTGGTAAGAATCAAGGCCAAGATAGCAGATCCCCTTGTTTCCATCTCCGCTTTCTGGAAAATGAAGTTGTCAGCAAGACAAATCAGGAAATTATTGGACCTTTCATTTTTAGCAGAGATGGACTTCCAACAGATAGCCGGGTAATTGAAATCTCTTATGACCACCATGTCTCGTCTCTTTGAGAACTTTGTAATCTGTTCTAGGAGTGTCTCATCCAAATCCTCTGCTTGGCTTGGTGGTCTATAGCAGACCCCTACCATAATATCTCTATTATTTCTTACTTCTTTTATTGTTACCCAGAGACTCTCAACTGGACTTTCATGCTCAGATTTACGAATTTTCTCACAAGTATATACATCCTTTTTTTTTCAATTAATTTTTTTATTAATTTCAAACTCTTACAAGTTATTTACAAGTTATTCTACAACAAAAAGTAAATGTAACATTCTTTGATAGTAGTCTTCCACAAATTGCCAATCCTATTCTACTTCTACTTCATTGATAAATTATAATCTTTAATTAATCCAGTAGAATTGGCGCGCCTAGGTTAATATTTCTGCCTCTCAAAATTACTCCAGTACAATTGCAGTTGTAAACTCTATCTCCCATAATTTTCCTTTAAATCTCTTTGTTTTATAACTATGTGTTTGATATATATTTCATTTCTAAATCATTATAATAAAATGGGTTACAATAAAGTAAGATAGAAAGTAAGATACAAACTGGAAATACATTTATCCATTTCTTAGCTCTCCTCTCTTAGATCTTTACTACATTCTGTTCTTTCTCTTCAAACTGGAGCTCTTCTAATTGGTGTTCCCTCACCAGGGACTCCGGAGCAATTCCAGAAAAGACTCTCACCCACTGGGGAGTTGGGGGGATATCCCAATAGCCCTACCCGCGTGCTCCCCTACACTTTATATTCCAGGCTGTTTTGCTTGGGGGAAATATATAAGGCAAAAAGGGGGAAGAGAGAGGGAGAGAAAGAAGAGGAAAAAAAAACCTCTATAGCTGCAATCTCCTCCGGTGTAGGTCTTTGCAGTCTTCTGGTGCGTTCATGTTAATTTGCTTGTCAGTTCTTGGACTCCTAGCCTGAGTCTGATTCCAACGCCTTCAAGAAGTTCTTCACCGGATGTTAGGTCACGAGCTGTGAGTGTTTTTCCTTGGTACGTGACCGATATATGTCCAAGGGGAAGCAACGATACCTGAAGTTCTTCTCTGCAAGCTTTTGTGCAATTGGGCACATATTTTTCCTAGCATTTAATATTTCAAATGGGATATCTGGACATAGCTGAACCAAAGTGTCCTCAGGCTTTAGACCTCTGTTCTTCCTAGCAATTTCCAAGAGGTTCCTCTTAGTCTTTGTGTCTTTAAGATCTGCCACGATATCAGGTATCAATGCTGGCGAGCCCATTCGGGGAAGTATATACCTCCTTTACATATAATGCGACTTCTCCGCCCTTCCTTATTTGTCTGTCCCTTTTAAATAAGTTATACCCCTCAACCCTAATATTCCAATTTTGAATTTCATCCCACCAAGTTTCAGTAATGTCTATTAGGTCATAGTCCCCTTCCTGTATTAGGACTTCAAGTTCCTCCTGCTTGTTTCCTATACTCTGTGCATTAGCGTAGAGACATTGGAATCCATGTTTTATGCACCCTGAGATTTTCATTTCTGTACTTACTTGTACTCCTCCACATGCAGCTGCTGGGTGACCTTGGGTCAGTTACAAGTTGTTTCAGAGCTGTTCTCTCAACAGCAGTTCTTGGGAGAGCTCTCTCAGCCCCACCTACCTCACAGGGTATCTGTTGTGGGGAGAGGAGGGGAAGCCGCTCTGAGACTCTGAGTAAAGGGCAGGGTATAAATCAAGTTCTTCTTCTTTTTCTTCTTCTTTCCCCTGGAGGCATTCCATGTTGGGAAAACAGCACAGGGGAGAAAGCAGCAGCCCTTCCTCACCCTGCTCCATGATCCCAGAGTATGGGGAGCTCCACTGAAAACAAGAAAGTTGCAAAAAAAGAGAGAGAGAGAAGAAAGAAGAAAGTGGCCAAGAATAAAGGTCTAAAAAAACACTCCGCTTGTGGAAAGGTTGGATTCAACCCAAGACCTTTATCACTAGTGATCACCTGCCAGATCCATGATAACCACCCTTTGGCATAAAACTTTATCCTCTTAATAACTGAATAAATTATCTTCAGTGATGCGTTTCTAAGGGCATGTTCTCCCAGAGAAGCCTCCATTTACCTGTTGTGACTACTGGTTACAACCACCATGGTCAGTTTTCTGGTTCTCTGACCATGGCAGCTTTCCCCTGCTCTTCCCCTCCCAACAGCAAGCAAGAGAAGTGAATGCCAGAGAAAACACCAAAGGAAAACATTCAGCACACTCTGTAGTGGGGGGGGGGGGAGTGCTGTTATGAAGGTGAGTGAGCAGTGGTGTAAGCAGCTCTCACCTTGCCAAATGCATGAGATAACTGAGAGGTGAAAAGTAGCACTCCATCTGCAGGTGTCCTTGGTGGCTACAACAGTGAAGGACTGTACAGTTTTGTGGCCCACCAAGCTGAATTCAACTCACCAGACATCTATTCTGATTTGCCGGGGACTTGACGAAAGTCATGTTTGTACTTACCTGCCTAGGACTGCAAGAACAAGGGGGGTTGTCAAACCACAATTTTAGGCTAGTGGATTTGGTAAACACAAGATGAGCAACCTTGGGCTAACATGACATGGCACTCAACCACCCTGAGTTTTTATTTATTTATTTATTTATTTATTTATTTATCCTTTGGCTTGATATACCGCCCTAACCCCCGTAGGGGTCTCTGGGCAGTTTACAGTTCTTGGGTGCTAATCACCTATATCGACCCTAACTACGGCCACACATTGGTACAAGGGGGGGGGGATTCCCTACCGACACCCTGGTGAAAGCATTCCTCGGCTCGGCTTCTTCTGGCTGCACGATGTCCGGTGCTCAGGCAGAGGGGGGGGGGGTAGGGAACGCCGGCGACATCGTCCTCGGCCCGACCATGTCCTTTTCGGCTCCGCGCGCCTCCGGATGACGTCACTCAGCCTCCGTCGACGGCAGCCGCCTTGTTCTTTCACTGCTGGCCACCAGGGATCAGCCAGGCTCTGCTCGCCGCGCTTGCCGCCTCTCAGCATTGCGCCGCCTCCTCCAATCGCCACCGCCGTTGCTCCGCTGCCGCCGCTGTTCTCACCGTTGCTATCGCCGCCATTGCTGCCAGTGCCGCTGCTTCTCCACACACCTCCATAGACGGAGGAGGAGGAGGAGTTCTTCATCAGAATATCACTACTAGAGCAAAGTCCCTCCAGCCCAGCATCCTGTGTCTCAGAGTAGCCACTGCCTACCAGAAGCCCACAAGCAGAGTATGAAAGCAACGACCATCCTCCACAGATGCCCACCCACTGGCAGAGGTAAAATACCTCTGAACATTTAGCCACTTATTGAACTGTCCTCTGTTAAGTTGTTAGGTCCCTTTTTAAAGACATCAAAGCTGGTGGCCTTCATTAGATCACATTGCAGTGAGTTCCACAAGTTAATGTACTGGAAAAAGTATTCCCATTTTCTCTCCTAAATGTATTGCTCATCAGTTTACTTGAGTGACGTAGCTGGAGAGGAAAAAAAAGTTTTCTTGGGTTGTGGTCACATGCGCCTTTAGAGCCGACATAGCAGTGAATGTCTGACAGATCTAAAGGGTACGATCAGACAGCAACATCTGGGAAAGGATCTGCAGTTGTCAGCACCGTGTGCTGCTCTGCCACAGAAATGGAGTTAAAAGACACCGGGGAAAGTCCGGTCCTAACACTTGCTGATGAGCCACGGATGGATTTTCCCCTGTCTGATCATGCAAGCACACACTCAAGCCGTCCGGTTAGCAGCATGTGCTACATGGGGAACCCTCAGTGTGGAGGTTCGATTCCTCATTTATGCGCATGGGAAATAAATGGTAAAAAAACCCTCTCGCACGCAGTGGCGTCTGATCACACAGTGATGGGCTGAGCCCTCAGCACAAAGGGATGTGTGATCTCACAACTGCAAGTCAAATTCCTCTGGAGGAAACAGGGGATCTTCCCCTCCACTCCAAATGGCGGCCTTGAGCTGCAGTCACACACACTAAATAAATACGCCAGTTCACACAGTTAGAATCCAGTTGGAAAGTGCACTGAAAGTGGATCGAAAGTGGAAATTTTAGTGTGTGTGACCACAGCCTTTGTCTGCTTTTTCCAAACCAGGCATAATTTTATAGAACTCTGCCATGACCACCCTTAGTTATCTTTCCCCCCATCTAAAAAATTCAAAACTCTTTAGCCTTTTCTCATAGGAAAGGAGTTTCTACCCCTTCATCATCAACTGCAATTTTTGTATGAGCTCCTCTCATAACGGAGGGGGGTATCCATTCATGACTGTGCACAGAACTGCAGCATTAAAGTTGCCAGGGAACTGCTGGTTTTCTTTTTATTAGTCATAGTATTATTACTATTAGCATCTCGATTTGTATCTTAATTGAATAATATGAGCAATGGAAATGATACTACTTTTATCTACAAGGGTCTGTAAATACAAAGGACTTCTTAAAAGTTCATGCTATTGTTATGGGAACTCATTGCTAATTGGACACGAAAACATACACATATGCCAAAAAGAACAAAATACTTTTTCATCTAGGCTATAACTAACAGTTGTAAGGACATTGGTTTGAAGCTGGATTGTGCAAAAACAGAGTCC